>NW_027284417.1:0-29935 GCF_046629955.1 Centroberyx affinis | reverse complement strand
TTACATTATTATAAAATTACTATTAAATAATGTATAAATTAATACCTTAGTTAACATGTACACCATTAGTAAATGATTACCAGACGCATTAGTTAACTGTTAATTAAGGGTTAGGTAATGCTTATTAAGCATTAACTAACCCTTAACTTAGTGACCCTTATTGTAAAGTGTTACCATATAGGTTAGTATCATGGGTTTATACAGGATTTATTCACGGGTTGGTTTGTGGAGACACTAGTTATTAGGGGATTTTTTATGTCTTTTATGCATGGTTTACAGAGTTATTAATGAGTTATTAATGGAAAGTTCCCGTCTACCTGAATTTTACATTAAATTAAAAAGTAAGATGTCAAGATTGAGGGAGTGTTTAAGGAGGTTTTGATGGGATCTCCTCCATTAATAACTCCCTTAATTAATTTTATGGGGATTTTGCATGAATTAAGGGGTGAATTAATGTAAATTCATGAAAATGCAAGGTTATTTTAAGGGATTACTGTTTCGTAGAGTTTATGAAACCTTTTCTAGGTTAGCACACTAGTTAGCCACAAGTTAAGGGTTAGAGTTTAACCCTAGAGTTTTGCAATTTAATGCCCTTAATTAATGTACCCTTATTGTAAAGTGTTACCCAAGAAAGTTGAGATGACAGTCATGATTATGGGCAGCTACACTTTGCCATGCAAGCCCTTTCGATAACTGTTTGCCCCACTCTAAGAAGTTTGAGAGCTATTTGGGGCCTCACCTTGATCATGTATTCACAGTAAGGCGTTCAGGCCCATCAGATGAGCCGATGACAAAGAGGGATGGGAGGAGGAGAAGGGAGCGATGCAAGCCAGGCCACAACATACATCATGATCAGAGATGAGCTGTCAGCTCCTCAGACCGGTAATGATGTCTAGCCGTTAGCATACTTAACCTGAAGCCTGGCTAGTCACACTAGAAATTAGGAGTCCGCGAGGGTTGAGGTGGAATAGTTTTGAGTGGGGGGGGGGGGGGGGGGGGGGGGGGGGGAATGCAATTCTAGATTTGGAAAATTACGCTCAACTCATAGTCGTGCTGCCATAACCATAGCAATGTGATATGGAACATACGAACAGGCCGGTGGTATGGGAAAAGATGCGGGCATGGTTGAGATGGGGAGGCACGACTAGTCTGCCGCAGGGAGGTGAGGAGGCAGGGCGGGGGGGGGGGGGGGGGGGGAGAGAGAGATGGAATAGGAGAAAGAGAAAGCGGTAGTGGAAGATAGTGTTGTGAGTCTTTATGGTAATGCCTTAATCTCTTTTGCATGGAGGACAGACCCAGGAGGCACTCTCCCCTCTGCTTTTCAATTCCTTCTCACCACACGGGCCTCATCATATCCCGGACACACCGACAACCGTCCAGGAACAATTGCCGGGCGTGGGCGCGCCGCATTCCGCAAAACAACACCGTAACCACATTTTGGTTTGGCACTGAGAGCTATTTGACGGTTCTGGAAAGGGTTTTCAAAACAGGCTACACGAAAAAGTGTTACAAAAATATGAAGCAAAGGCTGACAAACAAAAAAATATCCTAGGATTGCAGTGTTAACATATGGCGTTCAATATGTCGCTAGCCCAGTGTTTCCCAGACTGGGATCCAGGGACCAGCAGGGCTCCTTGAGAGGCTTCCAGGGGCTCCCCGAAATGAGGAATCGTGTAATCGTATAAACTCCCTAGAAGTCAGTACAATGACAGAAAGTATAAGGATGACTATGTTGGTCTTTATTCACTGTGATCTCCCCACCTGCAGTATAGACAGTAGGAATTCTGTACTAAACCATATCCAACAACAAAAATCTTCTTGGATGTGGTTTCCCAGGACAAACTTTTACCAAATGGGTCCATGGTCTAATCCAGTGATTCTCAACCTTTTTCAAATCAAGGACCCCTAATTTAGTCCACATGAGGGACACAGACCCCCATTTGATGAGATTTTGTCTCTCGGACCCAAATCTGAGAATATACTTTTTAGATATTTGTTAGATATGATTTTGCCCAAATTTCCAAGGCCATCTGTATTGTAGGTAGAGATAACAGTGAAACTATGATCAAAACAGTCATTCTTCTACATTCTATAATTGTGTTAACTTCTTATAAATGTGAAATAAGGCTGAAGTTTAACAATTCATCAACTTGCTGAGGACCCCCTGAAACCCCCTCAAGGACCCCTGGTGGGCCCCGGATCCCACGTTGAGAACCACTGGTCTAATCTATCTATTTAGGGGTCCTCCATATGAGACAAATTTGGGAACCCCTACACTAGCCTATTTGTAAATAGGCTAAATAAATAATTGTTTTGGTAAATAATTGGTAATGCATGATTATTATTATTATATTAGCTCATCCCATCTTTCAACAATTGAAGATGCTGCCAAGATGCTGATCCCACACAGATTATGCCAACCATCTCACATTATGGGACCAAAACACTGTACTGCATTGGCTCAATTCATTCACTGATGCGTTTCCATCAATTATAATATGTGGGGGGGGGGGGGGGGGGGGGGGGGGGGGGTCATGTGTATCTTTCTCCATATCCATCCTTCAAACTCTACCAAGGGGGGAATTCCCATCCTGTTACTGCCTTGTGAAACATAAAAAGAGGCTAATATGAACATGATGTTGGCCCGTCAGGTGGGGGGGGGGGGGGGGGGGGGTGAGAACACGACCCCTCTAGAAGATGCCATCAGATGATGAATTATGTAAGCAGCGCGGGAATCCTGTGCGGCAACAGCTGAGGCATTCATTATGCAAATACGCTAAATGGAATGAGACCGTCTGGGGCCACCGGTGTCTTCCCACTACACGGCCATCTAGGAACCTGCATGTGGGACGACAGGCATCTGATGGGACTCCACATGCAAAGAGTGCTTATTCGGGTTGAGGAAGTGTGTAACTTCTCAGACGGGCCTGTCATTTTAAGGTAACTGCAGCCAACAATTGCTTCAGAGCAATTTCTCAACGTGAAAACTATTTTTGAGCAGGTTTTGGCATTAATTTGTGAATAAGTTATTTTCAAAGACGAAGGCTAGCACTGGGGGTCCAAAACTCTTTACTATCTTTGCAATTCCGGTTGTGTCACCACAGCCCGTCCTGTAGCCTCTGGTTCAAACCCTATCATACCAAGCACTCATTGCTTATGCTAATATCAGCTGTGGAGTTAATAAATATGCTAATGTATGCGCGTGGGCCTCAGTCCCAGAGGGGGGACCTGCAGTGAGATTTCCATCGACATACGTTCCCTGAAATGAGTTATGGCACAAACAAAATGGCCCCTGCGGCCCCACAGTTGGATGACAACACATTGGTGTCTGTGGCAGAACGGCAAAGTGGCCAATTTGGCTGCTGGCAACAGGCCACTACCCCAGCTGGAGAAAGCAACATAGACCACTATAGGATGAAAGGGAAGAAACAAGAGAGAAAGAGATTATTTTTTTACTAAGGATAGAAAATGGACTATAGCACAAACTCTCCTTACTAAGTATTTTGACATCCCTGTCCAACTGTCTTAATGTGAGGGTCTGGCAACAAAGGATGGATCATTCTCTTCCTTTAAACATGGCAAGGCACCAAACTGAGCCGAATAACCGAGTCATTGTTATGTCGTATTAACCTTATTATAAAAAAGGTCTGACCACGTTATTATCGTTGGGGATTTATTATTTAGCTGTGTATTTATTCTCTTGGAAGTCACAAAGTGGAAAGGCTATTAAAGTCTGGCTACACTTTTGTCGCACTGACATTGACACAGACTTTTATTCCGCTTCATTGGCATGCGATCCCTTGATGATATGCGGGGATTTGGTTACAGTTCACCTTCATTCATTGTCTATGAGGAGCAAATAACTGTGTGAAAGGGGCATGACAGGACAGGGTGGCGACACACACCGGGCCAACTATGCCACGAAAAAAAAGCTGAAAAGGTTTAATAAAATGCAAATGAGCATGATGGTCACATTAAGACAAAAATCTGGTTCCTGGTCATTACATTTTTGTTCTGATTTCGTCTTTGAATGAAAGATGGAAAATGATTGCAGCAGTGTCGGGCTTTCCCAAATTATAAAGACCTTATAAAGACCTTGACAACCAAAATAGTGGTTTGTTGGTGTTCCTGGTGTGTAACATTACCTGAAGTAGCCTAAAATATTTTACCTGCCAACTTTAGCTCTGATTTAGTTTAGTTTATTAGTTTATAATGTTGTGGACAGTCCCCATTAATTAACTGTAACAGTAACAGTAAATGGGTCAGCTTTAGCCTACATGGCTAATTTCCAGCTGTTGTCCCCAGCCAGCTGACAAAAGGCAACCTAAAACAGAACAGACAAAAGAAAAAAAAAAAATACTAATAATAATCACAATCACAGCAAGCACAAATAGGTTAAACAAGTAATTTCAGCTTGCTAGCCTAACCACACCCACATCCGAATAGCTGCAGCTAAGCTAATGCTTAGCTAATTAGCTCGCTACAGTAAAGCATCATTTCAAGACATTTCCTAAAATACAAAATGAAATGAAGAAAATTATAATATAGAAAATAGATATACATAACAAATAATGTTTAACAAACCTTGAACTTGCTCTGATATTTATACTCAGAACCTACCTAAACGACTCATGTTGGTCTGCATGTGTTAGAGGTGGGGGGGGGGGGGGGCGACCCTAGCTTTATTGCAGTGGTGGAAGAAGTACTCTGATCCTTTACTTAAGTAAAAGTACCAATACAGCAATGTAAAAATACTCCATTTCAAGTAAAAGTACTGCATGAAAAATCCTACTTAAGTAAAAGTACATAAGTATTAGCAGCAAAATGTAGTTAAAGTATTAAAGTAAAAGTAGTGGTTTGGTCCCTCTGACTGATATTTTATTATATATGACATCATTAGATTATTAATACTGAAGCATCAGTGTGTAAGCAGCATGTTACTGTTGTAGCTGCTGGAGGTGGAGCTAGTTTGAACTACTTTATATACAGTTAGCTAGTTTAGTCCAGTGGTTCCCAACCTAGGGGTCGGGCCCCTCCAAAGGGTCACCAGATAAATCTGAGGGGTCGTGAGATGATTAATGGGAGAGGAAAAAAGAAAAAACAAAGTTCTGATACACAAATCTGTTTTCAGTTTTTGGACTTTTTCTCTAATCTTTGATTTTTGCTGAAATATTGGATCATTTGAACATTTATTGAAATGAAACCATGTGAGGTTTAGAGGGAAAAATCACTATTTGGTGGAGCTGTTAACAACTCATAGACATCTGAAATGTGACCCGACTACACACTGCTTTTTGTAAGACGTCAAAAGCCAAAAAGGTTGGAAACCACTGGTTTCATCTTTAACAATGTGTTGTATTTTAAAAGCTTGTTATATTATCCATTGTGTCAAATCTCCATCTGAAAAGTAACTAAAGCTGTCAAATAAATGTAGTGGAGTAGAAAGTACAATATTTCCCTCTGAGATGTAGTGGAGTGGAAGTATAAAGTAGCATCAAATGGAAATACTCAAGTAAAGTACAAGTATCTCAAAATTGTACTAAAGTACAGTACTTGAGTAAATGTACTTAGTTACTTTCCACCACTGCTTTATTGTAACCAGTAGCAGGTTGTACATTGAATATTGAATATTATAGTAATTGACCCCCGCTTCCAAAATCTCCACATGCCTTTAACTTATGCCACCCTCCCTCGACGAGGCCCCACACCCCCCCTCTCTACAGCCACCTTCCAATGCTACGCTGTCCCTCTGAGCCTCTCTCTCAATTGGCATGATTTGTTTTCTTTTGCCATGTCTCAGCACCGACAAAATGCCTGTGAGGCCCGGAAACACATTCTGTTTGGTAAAGCAGCATATTGCGCGAGCTGGCTTTTCAGCACTTTCACTGCAGAGGGGGGGAAACCGACAGCCTACGGAGCCAAAAAAAAAAAAAAAAACCGAGGCGAGGCTCTCCAGATCCACGCGCAGCGGGACTGCATATGTCACCGCAAACGGTGCTGAGAACAGCCACACGAGCGCACCCCCGCGTAGAAGCGCTTGCACACGAACAGAATATCCAAACGCGGGCCTTAGAGAGCGCGCACGTGTTCAAAAAAAAAAAACATAAAGCGCGTAAACACTAAAGCGGAAATCGTCCTGAAGAATGAAGAGGCGCTCCCTTCCCGAAGCTTACCGGCATCGCTCATCAGCACTACTTCTTCTCAAGCCACTCAGCGAGGGAGGAGGAGGGGGTGGGGGGGTGGGGGGGGGCGCTTGATTCGTTGCATGCAGCCCTCTTTGTAGGAAGCGGAGCTAAATTAAGGTCTTTTCAGGGATAATAACTTCCCACGCAGATATAGGGCAAAATCAAACTGAATTCACACCTCAATAAAATAAAAAACACAACAACTATAGAACACAAACCCACAGCAGTCACAGCGTACTGTAGTACTGGCTGTCAGTCACAGGGGAGCGATGCGAGAGGGGTTGATGGCAGTTCACCTTATTAGCACATCTCCCCCGGTTAATTATCATTTTTTAGGGGGAATGGGAATGGGAAAAATCATTTAAATGATGGCTATAAGTGAGAGGCAAAAAGCCTGAGAACTTGCAAAATGGGAAGAATAGCCAGCACTTTGTCACATTTAACACGTTTTATAGACACACCTAACAAACACTTTTTTAAATTATTTTTATGATCAGTATTTTTCAGTATTTTTTTTTGTTTGAGAACGTATCGTAGAAAAACAGTTGCTGCAATAAAACAAGAATTGATCTCCCTCCCAATCCTAGTTAAATTTGAACACGTCTCCCCCCTGGAAATGCATATGCAGTATGTATTATATATGTGAGGTATGTATGGCTAACAGCACAATTTCCCTTTTTCCCCACACAGAGGCTATAGTTGATTTATGTCATACTTGGGGTGGAAAACACGATGCAGCAGAAGACTCAACTGGCATTTGGACAAAAAAAAAAATCACATATACAATAAAACACAGAGCTGAAGGCCAAATTACCCAAGAATTAAGCATCAGCATTGTCTGATAAAATTGTTACCAGGAATGGTCAACAAATTGAGTTGGTATCTACTTTTAAATACCTAGGGTTTTTAATTGATGACCACTTGTCTTTTAAGGCGCATATCCAGTATGTTACAAAAAAGCTTTTACTGGGATTTTACTATAGAGACAAGTCTTGCTTTTCTTTTCGTGTGAAACGGAAATTGGTGGAGTCTACCTTTCTACCTATTCTTGATTATGGTGATGTGTTGTACATGAATGCCTCTGCTCATTGTCTCCACATGCTGGATAGCGTGTATCATGGGGCTCTGAGATTCATTACAAACCGTGGATCTCTTGCTCACCGTTGTGTATTATACTCAAAAGAGAATTGGCCTGCTTTATGTGCGCGCCGCCTCAGTCGTTACAAAGCCATTCTTGGCCAAATTCCTTCTTACTTATCGTCTCTTTTAAACTTGAAATATGTAAATTACAATCTCCGCTCTCAGGACATTCTGCGATTTGCTGTTCCCAAAGTCCCAACTGAACTGGGAAAGAAAGCTTTTAGGTTTTCTGCTCCTACTGCATGGAACAATCTACAGTCTGATCTTCAACTTCAAAACTTAGCAACCCTGAATGACTTTAAAGCTAAGGTAAAATCTATTGAAACCAGGTTGTCTGTGTGCAAATGTTCTATCTGATCAGTTTAATGTTACTCAAATCTATGTGTTTCCTATGTGTTTTTTATGTTATTTTTTTGCTGAAACTGTGTTGCTGCTATTCTTGGCCAGGTCTCCCTTGTAAAAGAGATCCTTGATCTCAATGGGACAAACCTGGTTAAATAAAGGCTTAACAAAAAAAGAAATAAATAAATAAAAGAAGGTCCGAATCAAAGGCTACAGCAGCTGGACTACCAGCTACATCCATAATGTAAAGGTACTACCTGCTCACACAGTGGTTCACCTCTTCATAATGTTAACTGATTTTATCAGTCAGCCACTTCATGTTGTTAATAAAGTTGTTCATTCAGGTGTTCACAGTGTGTCAAACTGTTCTATGCCTGTGTGTACATGCACATTAATATTATGAATATGGTACATATCCAAATATAAATGGCATATGGTGTTTACATGATCACTTCAACTTCCTACGTTAATATTCAGAATATTCAAGTATTCTGAATATTAACGTAGGGCTGGGCGATATGGACCAAAAATCATATCTCGGTATTTTTAGATACATGATATATATCTCGGTATTTTCTACGAAGTGGGCTAAATGTTCAGTTGTAAGTAGGGCTGGGCGATATGGAAAAAATCAAATATCACAATATTTTTGACCAGTAGTAATCCCCGCCAACCCCCCCTGTGTTTGGCAATACTGATGAAGGTGATGAGTCACGAGAGTCCCATATGGACACAGGAAGTACTGGGCAAGGCTCTCTCTGGGGTTGAGGGGGTGGACATGCATGAGTGTGTGTGTTAATTATTTCATAGAAAAGAATTAAATTATTTACTAAATACAGGGAAAATAGAGAAAGAGTTCAATGGTAGTTGGTAGTTGGTCAGTAGTAGGGCTGGGCGATATGGACAAAATCAAATATCACAATATTTTTGACCAAATACCTCGATATCAATATTGTGACAATATTGTAGGGATGACTATTGGTGCTTTCACAAAATATTTACACAATGAGATTTTTGATAAATAATCATCAGTAATGTGGATATAATGACTAAGTGGGTAAAGGCAAATAATAGAACAGCTAGAACAGTCTGGTAAGTTCAGAAAATGACATCACTTTACTGTAATGCAGCCTTTAAAACCAGGAAAACACACTTATGCCATATCACCATATTACGATATCCAAAATCTAAGACGATATCTAGTCTCATATCATGATATCGATATAATATCGATATATTGCCCAGCCCTATATTAACGGAATATTAATGTGCATGTAAACGCAGTCTACGTTCTTGTATTGAGCGGTTGTTTAGCTTGATGTGATAAAAATGTGATAAATTAATAAAATAAATAAAATGAAGAATAAGCCATTTGTTGACTCCCTCACAATACTAGCATGCCCTGCCCTCTATTATTATTTGCCTAAAAAGGTGTACAGCACTTTCAACAGTTAATTTGTGAGGCACACAGGACATGTGAAGACATTATGAAGACCAATTTCCAAAAAAAAACCATGAAAACCCCAAAAACTCGAAAGTGAAATTCATTTAGAGGCGTTGAATAGAAATGAACAAATCACCAAAAAGACTTGCACTGCCCTGCACTATTCCATAGTTGCCGTACATGTTCTAGCCATGCATCAGTCTAATCAGTATAATTAGACTAATCAGAGCATGTTGGTCAATGAAACCCAAATCCGATTGGTTAGAAGAAACCGGTCCAACCAATCAGAATTCTAGCCTCCATTTTTAGTGACAATCACACATTTTGCAGGTCTTTGCTTGCATACTTGTGAAAGTCTACAAGTGTAATTGAAAAGAAAATTTTACACATTTTTGATGACGATCGTATTCAGAGTGACTGAAAACATAGATCCATTTTTCTGGCTTAATCATTTTACACTTTACACAAGCTATTCAAAAAATAGTCCTTTGCAAATTCAAACGCATTTTTCATGCTCAAATCAATTTGGCAGTGAAATACCTTCACACATATGGGTCAGGCTGTACTACAATGTGTGTGGGTGCATGTGTGAGGGGGACATTTGGAATCTGTTGGCGGGGGCCGGGGTTAGGTAGGCTGGATGGAGTAGTAATCCCCGCCAACCCCCCCCCCCCCCCCCTGTGTTTGGCAATACTGATGAAGGTGATGAGTCACGAGAGTCCCATATGGACACAGGAAGTACTGGGCAAGGCTCTCTCTGGGGTTGAGGGGGTGGACATGCATGAGTGTGTGTGTGTGTGTGTGTGTGTGTGTGTCTTATGTCTTATGCTCTACAGCCACCCTCCACAACCAAGCAAGCTGACGTGAGTCGGTGAATGTTTTCTTTCGAATAAAATGTTAAACAAGTGCATAGTATTTGTTTTAAAGGCTAGCGTCCATTCGGTAGCGCTTTGTTTTCTGGTTCCGCAATTTCTTAATAATTTCATAGAAAAGAACTGCTGAAAAGAACCATCAAATTATGAACTAAATACAGGGAAAATAGAGAAAGAGTTCAATGGTAGTTGGTAGTTGGTCAGTAGTAGGGCTGGGCGATATGGACAAAATCAAATATCATAATATTTTTGACCAAATACCTCGATATCGATATTGCGACAATATTGTAGGGATGACTATTGGTGCTTTCACAAAATATTTACACAATGAGATTTTTGATAAATAATCATCAGTAATGTGGATATAATGACTAAGTGGGTAAAGGCAAATACTAGAACAGCTAGAACAGTCTGGTAAGTTCAGAAAATGACATCACTTTACTGTAATGCAGCCTTTAAAACCAGGAAAACACAGTTATGCCATATCACGATATTACGATATCCAAAATCTAAGACGATATCTAGTCTCATATCACGATATCGATATAATATCAATATATTGCCCAGCCCTAGTCAGTACCTGATAATTTCTTCTGGAGTTTCCAAGACAAAAACATAAAATTATGTAGTAGTTGTATAGAAAATTAGAGGAACGAAATCAACAAATAACTATATTACTTAATTATATGAATAATGACTTGGGTTACCAAATTGACCTCTATTTTGGCCTATTATTTTTCCAATAAATAGAATATGGTTTTGCAGTTCTTTCCAGGAAACTCTTTTAAAACTCTTATCGACTACATCATCTCATGGTTCTTTCCAGGAAACTTTAACAGTTCCTTTCTGGGAAATTATTAGGAAATTGTGGACCCAGAAAATAACGCGTTACCGTCCATTTTATCAATATCATAGGAAGAAAATATATTCAGGGGGTCAGGGTCAGGGAAACATCCATGAAATCAAACCCAGACTATCACAAACAGGTTGCACGGTGCCTAGGGCTGGGTTTTAAAAAAATCGATTTTCTGATTCAAATCGATCTTCATTTGAATGATCCCATATCGATTCATAAAATCCCGAGATCGATCTTTTAATATATGCCCAATATATGCCTGTAGAGTCTGTAGAGTTGCACAACTTGCAGTATATTGTGTTGACTGCTGTAGTGTGTTGGTCATGTTAAATAAAAAGTAAGTTAATGTAACTGCTTTGGGGTCAATTCTCAATGTAAACATTAATATTTTTAGGGTTCCTTGTACAATTTATAGCATTAGTTCTCTGAGAATCTCTTCCATATCCAAGCAAAATTGGTATTGTGACTGAAATATCCCTAACCGAATCAATATTGAATCGAATCAAATCGGAAATTGAATCGAATCGGGACCTTGTGAATCGGAATCGAATCGATTCGGGAAATCAGTGGTGGTACCCAGCCCTAACGGCCCCCTCTGAGTTAACAGGATGGTTGTCTAAGAGTTAAAACGAGCACAAAGGTCACAGGTCAGAGGTCAGTTTAAATAACCAGTGAACAAGCACAGCTCTCTCTCTCCGTCTCTCTCACACAAACTCCGACTGACTTGTACCCACCCTGACACGAAAAGTCTTTTTAACCGTAGAGCTCCTTTATTTCCGACAAGGACACTGGAAATAAAATAAAGAGGTGAGCGCTCCACACCGCGGCTTTTAGAAAAACCCAAGCAAATAAAAGTATGGGCAATCATCCACGTGACCTTCAAAGTGGAGAACCATTTTTTTCGTGTCCATTTTCAGTGTGTCAGAGAATGTGTATAGTAGCACGTGAAAATGAATTTAAATATTAACCGTACAGAGCAAGCCTTTGAAAATGACGTGAAAAGAAATTTGCATGTCCATTTTCAATTTGTCAGAATGTGCATGCTAGTACATGAAAACTGGATAATTGAATTTAAAATTTCTTTAAGGCCCAAATTATGCACAGGTGTGATCAAATAAAATGCCGTTGTGGCGTTACGTTTTCATTTTCCAAATTGCATTATCATTTGAATGAAGTTAACTAACTTAGCTGAACTACTAACATTGCCTTTTACCCTTTACAGTGCTCTTTATTCTGCTGTTTTATTGTTTGCTTCTCATTTTATAAGTTGGTCAGCTGCTGTTGTCATTGGCATAAAGGGTCATTCCTATGCTGGATGTTTATTTTTTTTATTTAAATGTTATTTTAATGCAATGTAATGGTTTTAATCCATTCACTGTTTTCAATTAATTTATTGTTTTAATCAATGCAATTTATGTAAAGCACTTTGAGTTACATGCTATGTATGAATGGTGCTATATAAATAAATAAACTTAAACTATTCGCTTCCATATATCAGCAGCTGCCACGCCTACAACTACTACTATTAGCCTCTTATTTATTTGAAATGAATGGTGGTTAAGAATAAGAATAGAAAATACAAATACACAAGGGAAGCTAAAATGAAAAAAAAAAATCAAAAGTCAAGCAATATACATAAACTTAAGCCAATAGTGCAGTACAGTCTAAAGGTTAAATGATAGTGAGTAAAGTAAGCCGACATTGCTTGCATAGTTAAAATATTTATTGGCCTATATTAAATTCAGCTGATTGCAGTAAAATGCCGTAGTATATTATTCTTCAAAGGGAAATTATGAATGAGAAGTGACAGGAAGAGAAGCTTAAGCTCCAATTGTTCAATCAACGAGTTTTATGTTTTTCTATGAATTGATGTCGCTAGGCTATATGGACGGAGCTTATGTCCTATTTTGACAGAATAAATCAATAGCGCGTGTAAATAAGATACTGTTACTAGTATAATTATTGAATCAATATACAATATGTTGCTACACTGGCATAGATACCCACGTTATGTGCTACGTAGACAGAAGAGACAAAATCAATATATATGCTACATTTAAGGAATTAATAGTTTTCACGTTACAATGTTGACTAAATAATTAAATATAAAGCAATGACAAAATCGCACAAAATCGCAATGTAACACAATACTATGAATTGCTTTAATCACTTGGGAGGTGCTGGGAGGTTCTGTAAGGGTAGAGGACAAAAAAAAAAAAAATCTATAAGAATAGGGTAGTTGGTAAATTAATTTTCATAACTCAGACAGGATGGTTTAAGATACTGGATGGTGAGCAGACCAGGCAGTATCAGTGGTAGCTCGTCTTGCTCTCGCATAAGTGTAATGTGTAGATAGTGATTAAATCATTTAATAATGCGATTGTAGTAAACAGAAAGTAAATATGAGCGGTAGGCTGAAATAAAAATGTCACATTTCACAGCACCAAAGGAGCTTGTCAATAATTGCACAGTGACAAAGACATTTTGGCGTTATAATTAGATGGAACATGTTTGTGTTTCAAAGCCTAAAATCTCAAATTGTGCTTTTCATCCACAGCCTGACGTTCCAGACAAGGGAGAAAAAAAACATTAAAAGTCATGAGTAAATATATATATATATAGACACTAAATATGTCGTGATAAATGACCTGTGACATGAATCAATTGGAGTGTGTGGCTGTGGTAGACAGAAAGTTCAGTCCCTGTGTGTGTCTGTGGCAGTGAGGGCGGCCAGAAGTGACACATGGTGCTTCCCTGCACCTTGGTGATATCAATACTTCCTTATCTAAATACAGCCAGAGAAGACTGGAGGGAACGGCTTCAGCTTCCCCGCTGTCCCATCTCAGACACAGTGGACACACACACACACACTCACAGCGAGAGAGAGAGGGAGAGAGGGAGAGAGAGAGAGAGAGAGAGAGGCAAAGAAAGAACATTTGAACTCATCTTAACACTCAGCCACTCGGGTAAGAGTCTGTGAAGCACAAACACATGGTTTGGCAGAAAGAAATGTAGTATTGCCAAGTGAATCACAACTTCACAATTGCAAAGTTCAGAGCGGCTTGTGCATTTTTTGGCAATAGCAGGGCTAACAAAGACAGCATGTGTTACGGGTTTGATGCCCATTCCTTTCTGTGTGGAGTAGGGATGGGAGGATATAAGATGTTATCTTTTATCGCGATAAAAACACTTTTATCTTGGTGAATTTCCATTATCGGGATAATCGGGAATATCCTCACATGAGCGTGAATATCCTCATGAATGTCTTGAAAAAGCTGTCTAGCTCACTAACGTACAGTCCTATTGATCTCCTGATTTATTTTGAATTGCCATTTACCACAAGGGGGAGCCCACATCATCCCAGTCAATCGTCACCATGGCTGAAGGCTCGGCTTGCCCATTTTATCCCCACAAAAAAAGTGAAATCGGATGTGTGGGAATACTATGGATTCAAAACTAAGGAACGACAGAGAGCTGGGTGTTGGCAAGAGTCTGAATCTGTCCTTTGTTTGTTTGTTTTTCACTAAAAAGGATGTTCTCAGAAAAAAGATGTTTGTCCTATGATGCAATAAAAATATTTGTTTCTTAACAAAATGTAAGGTAAAGTGATTCCAGTATGTTTTAGTGCCATTTTAAGAGTTTTAAGCATATTTTGATCATTATGGGGATAATATCGTGAATCGCAATTATTTTGGCCAGGATAATCGCGACATGAAATTTTCATATCGTCCCATGCCTAGTGTGGAGTTTGCATGTTCTCCCCGTGTTCTCCCCGTGTTCTCCCCGTGTTCTCCTGGGTCCCCCCCCCCGCCCAGTCAGAGACTCTAGAGCCCCTTTCACACTGGTCAAAAAACCCACTAACACCCGCTAACATCCGGCTTTTGTCTTCAGTGTGGAAGTTCTTCTTAGGGGATTAAGCCCTCACTACCATCGTAATATATCACTGCTGCATGGAACGCTGCATAATTCCAACCGTTAATAATAATTCCGTTGCACTCGTAAGGTCCGATGACGTCATTCTGCATAATAATTAGCCATGTGCTTCTGTTTGTTTGAGAGGGGAGAAAATTCGGAATAATGGGCCGTCGGAACAATGGCATGGCACCGTTCAGTCGGTGTTGAGTTTGAAAGAGAGACTGAAGTAAAAGATATAAAAAAAAGTAACCACTGTAACATTGTCACTGGCCTCCATGCTGCTTTCTACTGTTTGCTAACCCTGTTTTCCGGGGCGCGTTCGTGACGTCGAATGTGACACACCAGAATGCATGCTGGGATAGGCGCCACCCTCCCGTGACCCTGAGTAGGAATAAGCAAGTGAAGAAAATGAATGAGTGAAGAAATGGAAATGAATAAATGAGTGAATGAGTGAATGAATGAATGGTTAACATAGTTTCAAAAGTTCAAAGCTTTTGATAGTCGAGGCAATATTGAAAATAATAGGACCTGTTGATCTTAGCATTGATGTTATTTTTCATAAATCATAACTATGGCTTGGATGGGGTCATATGCGCTCCACATGAACTAACCACTCGATCTCAGTGTTACTCAAAAATAATTCGATACAATTGAGAGAATTCGCTACCACTGGATTTAGTCTATTTAAGCTTTTGTGATGAAAGCATTTCATCAGTGAATCAAAGTTGGTATGAAAATCAATTACCACACATCTTTTTGCAAAATATTGGCATAGTACTGTTTTAAATTATAAAAGTATATTTATAGTACCTGTATACCCTACAACCTACACCAAGGTAAACAATCTAACAAATGATTGTTTAATTTATCATTATTGAGGTAAATGAGACAATATATCATGATATGGATTTCAAGTCATATCGTCCCGCCTTACATGGAACTTGCTATGGATTATGCATCTTGATACTGAGTAGCCTAAAGGGTGGCTGCATCATTTGTGGAGGATGATGTTTATTTATTTACTGATTGGCCTAAGGTGAAAGTATCATTTGTATCATCAAAAAAGAAAAGATTAGCAGACAAACCAACTCACAAAATGTGTTTTCTTTGTCACATAGCAGACTTCAAACTTTGACCTTTTTCACATTTCCTGATTGTTACTGATTGGCCCAAAGGTGGACTGCATCATTCGGGAGGGGCAACATGTTTACCGTTGCCTTGTTTTGCTGAGGCATTTAACTCAACTAAGCATGACAAAGCTATTGCCAGCTCTTTAATATACACACACAGAGACACACACACAAGCATACTGGTGGTGCATGTAGTAGAGGGAGCAGACCAAGGTATCCCAGAATAACAGAACAATTACCTTGTCTCCGGCAGCCTCTAAAAGGCTGTCATAACAACTGGCTTTGAGAGCAAGCTCACCACTCTGTACAAACAGCAGCACAACACCATTAACAGCAGCATCGGGAGTATAGGCTGTGTATGAAATGAAATGAGGACAGGACATCAGCCATATTTACTTTTGCTTTTTTGCTCTGCTTGTCTATTCTTTGTCTTTCCATGGACTGTTCGTACTTCAAGCCCTTTGGTGGAGACAGAGAATTGGCTCCTCTAGTCAGTTTTTATGTCATGAGCAAAGTGGACATGCAGAGACAAACACACACTCGTACTTCTACAGCTCGACTCGGGCATCAAAATCTAAGCCCAGCACAAACCAAATATGAAATGAAAACCCAAAACAAATATTATGACACTGGTGTTCATGTCTTAGCCGAGTAGTAGTAGTAGTAGTAGTAGTAGCAGCAGCAGCAGCAGCAGCAGTTGTAGTAGTAGCAGCTGTAGTAGTAGCAGTACTAGTAGTAGTAGCAGCAGTAGTACCAGCAGTAGTAGCAGCAGTAGTAATAATAGTACTAGTAGTAGTACCTGTGTTTGTTTGGGGAAACCCAAAGTAGCAACTCCTAGCAACTTTCCTCTTAAAAATAGCAACATTTCCAATCAGTTTCCATAATGATGAACTGCTAATAACAGTAGTTTTCAACAATATTTTCTAACCCAGGCCCAACCATATGATTGATGCATGTTCTTTTTTTTAATTTTTTCAACAAATATTCTTGGTTTTTTTATGTTGTCTCCTTCCTTGCTGCTAAGCATTCATTGCTGTGTTTTTTTTTTTCTTTTGTTCAATCGTGTGTTCAGAACTGTGATGTCTTTTTCCTCATATTTTCTTTTGATAAAAATATCTGCAGGTGGCACTGTTTTCTTTGTTTGTTCAGGCTATTGCTGCTCATGGCAACTACCCACTTCTTCTTGTATTTATTCCAAACAAACTGGAAACAAAATACGCTTCACTTCCTGTGCACCAAAGGATTTTTCCTGGGAGAGACCGACCCAACACAGCAAATGAACAGCAAATGTAAAATCAAGAACCGCCTATAGTTTGAATCACTATTGTGTTACACCAATCAGACAGAGAGTAAGAAAGATTATATTTATTTCTATTCTTGCTCTCCTGAATGATTGCAGAATGAAGAATGTAAAAAAAAGAATACATATTGCTTTCTTAGAGCGGACCATACTATCTATGTTTAGCAGAGGTGGGGACTCGAGTCACATGACTCAGACTCAAGTCAAAGTTTTAACTGCTTGAGACTTGACTTGATGCATGAAGAGAAGACTTGAGACTTGACTTGACTTGGGTTCTGGTGACTTGGGACTTGACTCTGACTTGTACTCTGATGACTTGAAAAGGTTTCTAAAGTCTTGACTTGAGATCTTGTGTTTGTGTAAATGACTTAGATTGAAAGTGATGAGATTTGTTCCAGCAGACGACTGAATTTAAATTCTGTTTTCTGAATTTGTTTGGAATGATTGAATTTATTGAAGTTGAAACTGATTATAGAAATCAAACTCATGATGCTCTTACCAAGTTTTTATCCTATTAAAACCATATTGCACTGAAAAGTCCTAGATATAGATATATTTAGTTTTCTTTAAGATATTAAATTGATACTGGACTCTTGATTTGTTCTGACTTGACTTGCTGTTCCACATTTAGACTTGAGACTTGACATTAATGACATGGACTTGACTTGGTAATCTACATTTAGACTTGGGACTTGACTTGAGACTTGTGCCTCAAGACTTGAGACTGACTTGGGACTCAAGTCAACTTGGTCACACCTCTGATGTTTAGTGTTCAGTTTTTGGCTTACGCATCAGTTCTGAGAACAAGTGACCCGTTAAGACTATTCTGATGGCCCACCTCCTTGCCGAGGTCCTCTCTGATGACCTGCTGGATCTCCTCCATGCTGCTCTGAGGAGCCCGGCTGTGGAGCACCTTCAGTGTGGACGTGTACTCCTCGGGGAGCAGGTAGTCCAGGGCGCCAATGTGCTGGCCGACCTTGATGAAGGTGCCCCGGTTGGCACAACACAGGTCCCGAAGACGCTCCGCCGACCGCTGATGCACCTGTAGGTTATGGATGAGAGAGATAATGAGTCAGAAAAAGAATGAGATGATGGCATAGATTCCAATAGTAAAAGATACATAGGTTACATTTACAGTAGTGAGAGTGAGGTTTTATTCAGCTATCTAACTGAAGTTTCTTCTAGGGCTGGGCGATATGGTTGAAATCAATATCATGATAATCATAAGGATTTTTCTCGATATCAATATATATCACAATATGATTCATGTATGCAAAATCACGTTAAATAATCAAATTAATGTTCATCTCATTGAACCGAATGGTAATGTTAAGAAATATTCAAATAATATTCCTACCATATCTCATTCTATGAAAGTTTTTAAGTAAAATTTGCTTGTTATCATCAATTCAGACAGCAGAAATGTGTGTCACAATATTAAAATATCTTCATATCATCACGATATGATTCCACTGAAAGACGATAAACAATAATATTGAATTATCGCCCAGCCCTAGCTTCTTCCACATCTCATTTCTGTACTTTCACCAGCTACCTTTCCATCAGGAATTCACAAAAAATTATTGTGGGATTGAATCTTTGCTAGTTTACTTTTCCGAAGTCTTTCCGAAGTCTTTTCCTATGTCTAAGTTTCCTAAATCTCAATGGAGAAAACTGAATTTGAAATTTTACTTATCAGATAAATTCAGTGATTTCACTAATTAGCACACCTTCAACCAGATAGAGAAAACGAATCAGTGAAATCATCTGTTGTAGTCTTTGGTTGGAATGAAACTCTGCAGCCTCTCGGCCCTCCAAGGCACATGGTTGCCCATCTCTGCTCTAATGTATTAACGATGACATAAGCTTAGAAAAAGATTTTAAAAGCCCCATAATGAGCACGAGGCTCATTATGGGGCTTTTAAAATCTTTTTCTAAGCTAAGTTTTTCTATAAATTATAAAATTTCATAGTCAGCTTCTCTAATATGTATCATTTCAGTCACTTGGCTTTCAGCAGCAAGCACTTCAAAAAAAAAAAAATTCAATGGCATTTTTAAATCTAAAAATATGTAAATGAACAAATCCAGCAAATGTAAAATAAATAAATAAATAAATAAAAAAAAGAAGAAACTTGAAACAACTTGACAATCCATGTTTAAAAAATATATATATTAGAGTGAACAAATTATATCTACACAGTCATACACATATATTGATCTACATAAAAACATAAAAACACAGAGGGACAAAACTCACAAGGAACGAAGATTTTAATCTGGGTACTGGGTCGTTCCTGTGGTGTGTTTGTGTGTGTGTGTGTGTGTGTGTGTGTGCGCCCCCGTGCGTGCGGTGGTCCCGTCCCATCTGTCCCATTTCAACCAGCTGGAGTTGATAATGCTTATAGAGTGCCCCTCTCCTGAGACCAGCGCAAATAAAAGGCCGTGAAATGAGCTCCCCTTAACCTCTACAACCTCCTGCACACACACACACACACACACACACACACACACACACACACACACCCCTCCCCGCAAACCAAATTCCCATAGGATCATTTGACATGAGCGCGATGATGACAAAGAAATGACAGATCAGCAGATGAGCCCTTCTGCACTGGTTAAGATTTTTATGTTAAAATCCAAACTATCTTATCAGCCTAATTCAAGTGCGGGGGGGGGGGGGAACAAATTTGCAAGGGGAAACAAAATTTGGCACGACACTGGGAGAGACCTAACCCACACCGGGTGGTTAGAGCGTAGCAAAACGGACATTTATTTATATGAAAATGTCAAGGGGGTGAATACTTTTATAGAGGCACACTAGATTTTTCTGTATTTTGTGTAGACTTCATACCAAAAATCCCAAATAAATGTATTTTGAACTAATTTGCAGGTGCTTTTCTGTACTGATTTTACAAGCTCATGGCATTTCTATGTATCCCTGTGATATAAATCTTGACATTTGTGAGAGCATGAATTAAATGCATATAGATCTAACACTGGATTCACCATTGCGTGATACTAGGGCTGAACAATTAATCAAAATTTTATCGAAATCGCAATATGGCCTACTGCAATTTTCAAATCGCAATATTTGTTAAAGGTGAAATGTGTCAAAATAGCATTTTAAATGAAATATTGTGGTGCTGCAGAGATGTCCTGGCCTACACATCATATTCTACAGACTTAAGAAAACATCTTTGTTTGGTACAGATCCCCGCAAAAATCACACCATAATCATTTTAAAACGTTTTTCAATGAAAATGAGAATGATGTAAAAATTATCATTCCCTCTAATCGCAATTGCAATATCACTCAAAATAATTGCAATTAGATATTATTTCAAAATCGTTCAGCCCTACTCGGTACCTTTTTTTTATTTGTTATCCCTTTTCTTTTCTCTGCTTCCTATCTCTTTTTAAATAAATTTAACTGAAATTTGAAACATAAAGGCATAAAGCTTACAGATTAAGATTGTGTTTAAGGGAAAATGGTAAATATTTCCCCAGTGATGAGAAAGGGTCAGAGGGGATGAACTAAGCCTGGATGGGAGAAAATATTGGCAAGACATGAACAGTTGGAGAAGTAAAGCAATGTTGACACAGAGACCACAAAGTCACACAACTTCTATCAAAATTGAAAATTGAAAATTGCCAATGCATCTGTGCAAACAGCTAGTTTAAGAGCAATCAACTAGTTCAAGATCAACATGCTGATTTTTAATTTATGTTTATTACCGAGGTTATATTACAGAGGTTATGTTGTCACCCCTGTTAGTTAGATTGTCTGTCAGCAGGATATCTGAAGAACTTATGAATGGATTTCCATTAAATTTGGTGGACAGATCGGCCTTGGGCCAAGAAACAATTGATTCAATTTTGGTGGTGATCTGAGGTTTCTGCCATTAGATGATTATTGTTTTGTAGCCATAACTCCTGTATGAAACTAATGGGGAAAGGGACTAAATCGTATTTGGATGTTTGCAGGGTCAAGAAATTAACTTAAAATTTAAGTGATAGGAATGATATCTTTGGGTGTAACAAGTTGTTGAAATGTTCAGCTGTTGGCGGTTTTCACGCTCTTCTAGTTTATTTTGTCTTCAGCAGCCTACCCCAACTTACATGAGAGATGTTTGAAACTGAGGAGTTTAGATGTGACAGGATTCACATTGTAGCAGTTTATTTCCTCCCTTTGTTTTACTTACATGGCTATTTTTGTTGACTAATATAATAAGGCTATGTTATAGGTTGACTTGTATTACCTGGTTGAGACAATTTGAATGTAAAGCCATTACATGTTAACATATATATTTCAACCAGCTGGCTCTTATAATATGTGATTTAATATTTAATATTTAAACTGCAATGAACTTTCTGGTTTCTTCAGAGTTTAGTCTTAAGCAGAATACTCTTCAGACTTTAAGTGGAGCGTTATTAAATCTTATTATCGATATCATCCAATATGAAAAAAACATATTATGATAATATTTTGGACCATATAGCCCAGACCCAGTCAGTGTGGTCCATATGATAGATATGATGAACTTCAATTGATTACATATTTATTTTAGGGTAGGGCTGGGCGATAATTCAATATTATCGTTTATCGTCTTTCAGTGGAATCATATCGTGATGATATGAAGATATTTTAATATCATGACACACATTTCTGCTGTCTAAATTGATGATGACAAGCAAATTTTACTTAAAAACTCTGATAAAATGAGGTATGGTAGGAATATTATTTGAATATTTCTGTCCTACACTAGGTGTCTATGGGAAGCCCTTAACCAGAATTGACGCTAATTTGATTAGATTCCTATATAGGTATGCATGAATGTGTTAAATATCCATTATTATTATACTGGGTTTCAATGGAGGGTTTTAGTGTCCCATGATGGTCTAAATTCTGTTTCAGAGGCTGACAAGAATAAAAACCTGGAGGAAAAACTGGATACTTGTAATTTTGTGACATGGGAACGCTCAAATAAAGATAGTGAATACTGCCACAAAATTTCAGCTATCAGCAATTTCAATCCAAAATGACCGGTATCAGCCTTCAAAAACCCATACCGGTCAAACCCTAGGTCACATCGGCACTACTTGAACGCCAGAATCTAGTTGAGAGCTATAGAAGCCGATCTGCAGGGCTGATCAGAATGAAAAGCCCCACAGCTACAAGCCATGAGCAAATAACCATGCCATTTCATCATCACTTCCTTCCCTCTATCTCCTCCTCCTCCCATCTACCTCCCCCCCCCCCCCCCCCCCCATCTCCTCCTTTATACCAGTAATCAGTGTGCTTTTGTCCGACGGAGGATGGAGACTCACAGCCCCGAGAACGACGAACACATCGCCATGGCAATGCCGCTTTACTGACAGCCCGAGAGGAACGGAGCTCTGGGATAGGTCGAACCGCCGGCCGCCGCCCACCACCGTCTTCCGCACGCGCGACTTCCAATCAGCGCGAGAGGACGAGCGGGAGAGCGAGAGAGAGAGTTAGTGAAGCGGACACGTGGCTGGTTTGTGGTACAACAACACGGTCTCAGTGGCAGCATTTTTGCCTCTGGGCATCCTCAGCTGATTCATTCTACAGGTCCACATCACACAGTCAAGCAAAGGAAAAAAGGGTGTAGCATGTGTGTGTGTTTTGGGGGGGGGGGGGGTGCTATTTCAGTCATTCAACCTCAAACATTGGCAGTACGTACGGCAGGGGCAGGGTTTCCGGTCCCACGGTGTCCTGGAAGATTTCAATGTCCCGGACAAATGGGAGAAATTTCCGGTCAAATATTATCTGTGTTTATTGAGCTTAAAGGCAGGCTATATAAAGAATGACATCATCAAGGCATGTAGATTTATAATATTTTTTTTATTGAAAAGTAGGCTACTTTTGCTTATATATTATATTCCAACTAAAATACGTCCCGTCAATAGACTCACGTGCACTTTTGCACTTTACTTCGTTCCTGACATGTATTTTGTTGCCAAATAGCCATATGATGTCACCATTACGCAACCATCATCACACATTGCCAATTGCTAAATACGCAACCGACAACCAAGAAAAACAACACAGTAAATATGTAAAAAGCACAGCCCAGCAAAAAGTCATGAAAATAAACTGCAAAGGCATCTGACCTTCACCTGACACACACACACATCACCCTTGATTGGTTAATACATTACGCTACATTCAAAACAATTTAGTAAATCCTCCCCAGTTGTGTCTCATGTCACTTAAATCAACTCACATAGTGAAATATTTATTATTACTTTACTGAAAGAGACTCAGAGCTCCTCGTCGGGAGACAGACTGGGAGTAGAACTCAACCTGTTGCTGTAACTCAGTCTCAGTAAAACAAGGAGCACAATGTTCCAATAGTTGTGCTTAGAGGGAATTATTTTCACCGGACATTATGACCGGAGAGATTTAAATATGTCGGACTTCAACAGATTTTACCGGTAAAAAAAACGGTAATTACCAGATAATGGAAACCCTGACGTACAGTTAGCTCAGTCACTTTCAGCGTGGCGCCGTCATAGGATGCCACCTTTCCACCTTTCCAGTTCAAATTTATGCCCTGCTGGAGCTGCCCCGGTGGACTGTAAGTGCCGTTATTGTGAAGTGGAAAGCGTCAAGGAGCAGCAACAGCTCGGGGTGCGAAGTGGTCGGCCACACGAGCTCGGAGAACGGGACCGCCGAGGTACAGACGCCACGCTCGCTACCGAGTTCCAAACTGCCCCCCTGGAAGCAACGTCAGAACTGTTCGTCTGGAGCTTCAAGAAAAGGCTTTCCACGGCCGAGCGGCCGCACACAAGCCCGAGATCACCATGCGTAATGCCAAACGTCAGCTGGAGTGGTGTAAAGCTCGCCGTTAGTGGACTCTGGAGCAGTGGAAAAAACGTTCTCTGGAGTAATGAATCACACTTCCACCATCTGGTAGTCTGACGGACGAATCTGGGTTTTTCCGGATGCCGGGAGAACGCTACCTGCACGAAATGTAGAGTGCCAGCTGTAAAGCTTGGTGCAGGAGGAATACTGGTCTGGGCTGTTTTTTGTGGTTCGGGCCCCTTAGTTCCAGTGAAGGGAAATCTTAACGCTACAGCATACGATGACATTCTAGACGATTATGTGCTTCCAACTTTGTGGCACCAGTTTGGGGCAGGCCCTTACAAGGTCCATACGGAAATGGTTTGTCGAGATCGGTGTATACTTTTGGTCATGTAGTGTATATGGGATTTGGTATGTGTATTTGTGTGTGCGTTGAAGATTTGACGGAGGGCGAGAGTGTGAAGATAGGAAAAGGTGAAAAGGACAAATTGAGATATGGGAGAAGTAGTAAAGAAGGGAGGAAGGAGCTAAGAGGGAAGTAAGAAGGGGCTAAGAAAGGAAAGAAGTAAGCAAGGAAGGAGAGCAGGAAGGGAAAGGAAGAGGGAAGGGAAAAAAGGAACGAGGAAAGGAAGGTAAGGAGGACAGAGAGAGGAAACCGAAGAAGTCTGGACGGAAGGATGGGAGGAATTCGGGAAAGAAGGAATGAGGGAAGGAATGACGGATGGAAATCGTAAATAAGGGAAGCAAAGTAGGGGTGGAAGAAAGTAAGTAAGGAAAGAAGGGAGGAAATGAGGAAGGAGGGCAGGAAGGAGGTAGGAAGGGAATTCGGGAAGGAAGGACGGAACGAGGAAAACAAGGAAAGAGGGAAGAGGAAAGGAAAGAGGGACGAAAGGAAGGAAGGGAAGGAGGAAGGAAGTAGGGAAGAAATGAGGGAAGGAGGGAAGGAGTGAGGGAAAAGAAGGAAATCGGTATGGAAGGAAAGCAGGAAGGAGGGAAGGAAGGCAGCAAACCTGAAGCTAAGATCCAATCGATAGGCCTCTAATGCCATCTTCATAATGCCAAACACAAGTTTACACAAATTAATGCTCTGCCTAATCAATAAAAGCTGGTTATTATGCTGTGCCTACGTGTGTCTGTTAAGTGCGCATAAATGAAAAAACGATATTGGGCGGCTCAGGGAAAAAAAAAGACAAAATGTAGCCAAGGAACAACTTATTCTGATAAAGGAATAATATATTCATGTATATTCAAGGTGCATAAAAAGTTTTAAAAAGAAAGCCATTGATGGTGCTCCAATATTATTAGAAATGAATAATGCCCACTCCGACTAAATCTTCAGCAAGGTCTCTTTTCTATTATATGACATGTCACTCTTTATAAAGGAGAGCAAAAATTGGATTCAGAGAGAAAGAGGACTGGTTATCAAAACGAGTCATTTCAAAATTACCTCGAAAATCATTGAGACAAAAAATACAGAGAAACAACAGCATTGTCATCACTGTCAAGGGCCATTTCTGCAGCTTGTGAGTGTTTGGTAGTTTCTTAAAAACAAAACATACCGGTTTGGTTCATTGATAAAAGGTTCAAATCCTCACCCCAGTTATAGTCCTATAAATCTTATATATAGGCATATTCCTGTATCTTATCTTTCAGACTGCTAGTAGGTAGAGATGGTTGGCTGGCAGTGGTGGAAGAAGTACTCTGATCCTTTACTTAAGTAAAAGTACCAATACAGCAATGTAAAAATACTCCATTACAAGTAAAAGTCCTGCATGAAAAATCCTACTTAAGTAAAAGTACATAAGTATTAGCAGCAAAATGTAGTTAAAGTATTAAAGTAAAAGTCGTGGTTTGGTCCCTCTGACTGATATTTTATTATATATGACATCATTAGATTATTAATACTGAAGCATCAGTGTGTAAGCAGCATGTTACTGTTGTAGCTGCTGGAGGTGGAGCTAGTTTGAACTACTTTATATACAGTTAGCTAGTTTAGTCCAGTGGTTCCAAACCTAGGGGTCGGGCCCCTCCAAAGGGTCACCAGATAAATCTGAGGAGTCGTGAGATGATTAATGGGAGAGGAAAGAAGACAAAACAAAGTTCTGATACACAAATCTGTTTTCGGTTTTTAGACTTTTTCTCTAATCTTTGATTTTTGC
The DNA here is from genome assembly GCF_046629955.1 of Centroberyx affinis. Classification (NCBI taxonomy): domain Eukaryota; kingdom Metazoa; phylum Chordata; class Actinopteri; order Beryciformes; family Berycidae; genus Centroberyx; species Centroberyx affinis. Next base: position 3,761 of record NW_027284417.1, on the reverse strand, counting down.
TGAAATATTGGATCATTTGAACATTTATTGAAATGAAACCATGTGAGGTTTAGAGGGAAAAATCACTATTTGGTGGAGCTGTTAACAACTCATAGACATCTGAAATGTGACCCCGACTACACACTGCTTTTTGTAAGACGTCAAAAGCCAAAAAGGTTGGAAACCACTGGTTTCATCTTTAACAATGTGTTGTATTTTAAAAGCTTGTTATATTATCCATTGTGTCAAATCTCCATCTGAAAAGTAACTAAAGCTGTCAAATAAATGTAGTGGAGTAGAAAGTACAATATTTCCCTCTGAAATGTAGTGGAGTGGAAGTATAAAGTAGCATCAAATGGAAATACTCAAGTAAAGTGCAAGTATCTCAAAATTGTACTTAAGTACAGTACTTGAGTAAATGTACTTAGTTACTTTCCACCACTGTTGGCTGGAAGGTGGGTGCAGAAGAGCTGGCAGGCCACTAGCAAAGGCAGCATCACCACTCAGTGATCTGTCACCCAAAGGGGAATGGAAGACACACTGGAAGTTGGGAAACCTGTATGGTGCAGTTATGTTTCCTATAGTGGAGCTATGGGCTCACTGGTGGATCTAAGAACACACTGGTGGACATATGATCATTGGTGGGTTATGGGCTCACTGGTAAAAGTAGTAAAACTATGGCCCCCTTGGTGGAGTTTTGAGACCATTGTGAAGCTGTGGGCCTAGGGCTGGGCGATATGTTTGAAATCAACATCATGATAATCTTAAAGATTTTTCTCGATATCAATATATATCATCATGTATGCAAAATCACGTTAAATAATCAAATTAATGTTAATCTCATTGAACCGAATGGTAATGTTAGTGATGTCAAACAAAACTGAAATTTTCAAATAATATTCCTACCATACCTGATTTTTTCAGAGTTTTTAAGTAAAATTTGCTTGTCATCATCAATTTAGACAGCAGAAATGTGTGTCACGGTATTAAAATATCTTCATATCATCACGATATGATTCCACTGAAAGACGATAAACGATAATGTTGAATTACCACCCAGCCCTATGTGGGCCCCTTAGTGAAACTGTGGGTTCCTTGGTGGAATTCTGAAACCATTGTAGAGCTAAGGGCCCGTTGCTCAATTAATCTGATGTTGGTTGAGCCATGCGGTTCTTTGTGGGCCTTCTTTGTGAAGAAAATTGTCTAGCATAGGGTGAGGAATCACAAGAAAGAGCTCCTGGTCAATATGTTGGTTATGGGGTCGAAATGCCAATGAAAAACTGTTGCCCGAACGGTTCAAAATTTAGTCCCACCTGCAAAAGAGCTGATTGGCTCGATTGTTTCTCCAAGCCACTGACTTGAGCAGTGGTTCTCAACGTGGGGTCCCGGGACCACCAGGGGTCCCCAGCAAATTGATCAATTGTTAAACTATTTAATTCACTAGAAGTTAAAACAATTAGAGAATATAGAAGAATGACTATTTTGATCATAGTTTCACTGTTATTTCTCTACCTGCAATACAGATAGTCATGGAATTCTGGACAAAATCATGTCTAACAATAACAAATATTCTCAGATTTGGGTCCGAGAGACAAAATCTCATCAAATGGGGGTCCACGGCCCTAATGTGGACTAAATTAGGGGTCCTTGATATGAAAATGGTTGAGAATCACTGGACTAGAGCAGCACCAGACTCTCTGAATCGCTCGACAAAATCTGAAGAGCGGGCGGGACGCGATTCAGGAGTCTGGAAGGAGGCTAGATATATCTGTGAGAGAGGAAAGCATGTTTAAAGACACAGGTAAGTTAATGTGTTTACAGACACTGGGTCTGGAAAGAGAGAGGTGTAACCTGTTCACGTCATGAAATGAGACCCAAAGATCTACTGTAGAGGTACCAGAATTGAGATTCAATCTCTAGATTATAGACGAGCAAATACAACTACTAGTCAAATTATTTGAGAATTTGAAAATCTGAAGTACTAGTATTAAGCTGACAACATTATAGTACCATGCTGTTTCAGCTACAATCATAAGACAGCTCCAACATTCAAGAGTTGTCGCTGGAAAGAAAGTAAAAATATCACTCATCATTAGCAATCCCCTCCATACTTGTGTCCTCACGTATAAGATTGTTGGTATCCCAAGTGAGTGTGTGTGTTCCCTGGGCCAGATGCAATCAGTAATTACAGAGGATGAGGGGAGGTCAGAGAGAGTCCATCCAAAAGACAGAGCTAACAGCTTGAGTGGCTGTAAAGCCTTTAATTGACTATGTGCACACACAGAAAACAAGTGGACAAAGGGCACTGCACTCACACAAGTTAGACGCAGGTCTGCGTGTCCACAGGTAGGAGAAGGATGTCTAAAGCAATGAATTGGAATCCACGATTGCATAGGGCCTCATACTAGATTTTGGGTTAATGCAGTAGCCTTATTCTTAGTAATACAATAGCATCGACATGTTTAGTAATAGATTAATATAGCTGACTGGAATGGTACATTAGTATTTACAACGCATATAAAAGACTGGGAGGTCACCTAAGAAATTCCTTTGGGTTCTACACTGGCTAACATGAGAATTATTATACAAACCTTACATGGGTATTTTCAATGTGGTCATGATGGAGAAGGCTATTGGAGGCTATGGAGGGAGGTCCAGTAGCTGTACACAGAAAGGTCAGACCGGCATATCAAGCCAATATTGTCTTATTAAAAATCAGTAATGACCATCCATGTCGTCCATGTCTGATATGATGGATGTGATGCAGTTTGTTGGTTACATACTTATTGTAGAATTGATCAATATTATCCTGGTAGTCTATGAAAAACCCTAAACCTCGAAGGTTTCATCAGTTTTAGTGTCCCATGATGATCTTAATGCTGTTTCAGAGTCTTAGAGACAAAATTTCTGGAACACTGAACATTTGCAATTTTTTTGGGGAATGTTTTGGCAAAATATCAGCAGCTTCAATCCAAAAAATATCAGCATCAGCCTTCAAAAACCCATATCAGTTCAGCCCTATTATAGGAGGACTGTTTAGGTGCAATGCTTGGCTGCCTAATCTCTCTCTCTCTCTCTCTCTGTATGTATGTAATTAAAGCGCTGGCCCCAGGGCCGATTCCCAGCAGCGCTGGTCTATGGACTGGCCTTCAGATGCTATTAAGCACAGATGGCAAATTGTTTTCTAGGAATCATTCCTCCCTTCCCTTTGTGCTCTCTCGCTGTCTGCATGCGTTGTAGGGAGAAGCAGGGCTACACAGCCGGCAGATTACACAGAATGGTTAAATCAATTCCGCACAGATACTCGACAGTAGATAAAGCAGCAGGCTGGATGGGTTTTCTTTTGTGGGTGAGCTCAAGCAAACTTCAAATCAAACGGTGTACTGTTTCACATGTCTGAAACAAAGTACATTGTTCAGTAGGATTCCACCAAGTTTAGGTTTGCTGCTAATACTAATACTAACACTAAATGTCTCATGTAATCAATCAAACTGCATCCTATCCCATCATATCAGAGGTGGACTGGACTGCGCACTAGAGCTGCAACGATTAATCGATTAATCGATTAGTCGTCAACTATTAAATTAATCGCCAACTATTTTGATAATCGATTAATCGGTTTGAGTACATTTTTAAGAAAAATAAGTCAAAATTCCAAGATTCCAGCTTCTTAAATGTGAATATTTTCTGGTTTCTTTCCTCCTCTATGACAGTAAACTGAATATCTTTGGGTTGTGGACAAAACAAGACATTTGAGACGTCATCTTGGGCTTTGGGAAACA
>NW_027284416.1:0-12383 GCF_046629955.1 Centroberyx affinis | reverse complement strand
TGTGCATGTGTGTGTGACAATCTTGTTAACAGCAGGGGACAGAGAGGGTCCCAGACATTTTAAGTGTTTAAGTCGTGGCAATCTATCAGCTGTTAGACTGCCAGTGAATGGCTTTCTGGCTAACTCAGGGTAGAGGGGAAAAGCACACCCAAATTACAGTTTTCTTTCTGTCTGTCTGTCTCTCTTTCTTCCCCTGACTCACTCGACTCACTCTAAGCAACTTATTTATGTCTGTCTTTCCCTCTATAGCAGTGGTTCCATCTGACTGTCAAAACAATAGCTAGCAAACTTTTGAGTTGCTGCGAAAAGTGAAACCTGCTGGAAGAAAAGTTAACTGTTAATTAAAATGCTCAAATTTATCCATGACAGCAGCTTAGTTAACATTAGCCAAAAAGCCACCTGTCCAGCTACAGTATTACTGTTTTGTGTTAGCCTGGTTGTCGTCTAGCTAGTTCGCTAGCCTCGCTAGCTAGCTGGATAGCAAATAGCAACAGAAAATATTATTGAATAATGAGGATGGGGATTTTCAGTCTTTTTTTATTATACATTGAATGATGACATGAATTTTAGATATTTATCATAATATCACGTCTTCTTGTGCTTTTTGCGTTGCATGGGAAAGATGATGTTACAATATCTGTTTTTTAAGTGGGCTAACTTAGTAGACTTGAAATGAGCTAGCCTACTATTTACTTTTACCTAAGATTTTGACACTAGCCTAAGTAAATTTTACTTTATGTTTTACTTGAAAAAAATAAAGCACACATTTTTACTGTCATTCAGAACTCGCTTCTTAATCTGCAAAGTATCGTGCGCACTCCTCTCTTACAAGTTATATTGCAGTATTTTTATTCTGAAGGGCTGTGTGAACTGTGCGTGCGACATCCTAAAGTAAACATTATCAGTGAGCTAGCTTTAGCTTTAGCTTTAGCTCCCAGCTTCCGAAAGCTTTGTTTAAAGTCTTTATTGGAACTTTGATGGTAACGTCTACATGATACTAAAGCCTAGGAGGAAGGGTGAATGGTGAAGCTGTTTGGAAACCACACACAAAAATGAAGCGTTTTGTATAGAAGTCTTTGGGATGCTACTAATGACACGTAAAAATCAACGGCATCTAGCGTTCCTTTGGGGCTAACATTTTTACATGTTTTTTTTTTTTTTTACATCTTATGCTCATTCTATGTCTATTTTCATGCATGTAATTTCGTTGTTGTAAAGCACATTGAGCTGCATTTCTTGTATGAAAGGTGCTATACAAATAAAGTTTATTATTATTATTATTATTATTATTATTACATGTAAACTGTGTTCTGTCGTTGTTCAGGCTATCCACAGGCCACTGATGCTCTCCATGTGGGTTAGCTGCACGTCCTGGAAAATACAACAGCATGTGGTTGAATTTGAGTCACAGACAGGAGTGGTGGTCAGCAGTTGCCTATCAAAAGAAAGGAAAATGTTCAGTCATTTATGTGTTAATCTAAATTAATCTACAGCATAATGGAAGTTACGAGTGATGATTTAGAGAGTAATGACAATGGATTATGATAAAGTGGGTTACATTAAAAATATATGTCCCATTGACATTTATACAGGAACTGTTATCACCATGATCTCACCACATTTTTAGACTAACACAGAAAATGAAGAAATTGAGGTTAAAATGCAAAATTTTACAAGGTCATACAAAGAAGCTAAGAGTTGGTACAATACAAGTCAGGCCTTTTCCATACCTTGAATTTAAAGAAAAAATACAGTATATGTATATATTTTTTTTCATATGTTAACATCAACCACCCACATGCATTCTTAACCAAATGCTGAAAAAAGTCCTTCACACTCAGCTTGGACTGCGCAGAGAAGTATCACCTGTTACTCTCTCCTTTTCCTTTTCTTTCTTTCTTTCTTTCTTTCTTTCTTTCCCTCCGTGAGCTCTGTCATTCTGCCAGTTAGTATCCCACTAGGGAGATTCCCAGTCACACCTTTCAGTCAAACCAAACCTGAGTCACTGGTCTGAAGTAGTCAGCGGCCTGCACTACTTGAATGTGTGTGCGTGCGTCTCAAGCTGTGTCCGTCTCACTGAACTGAAACGTCAGCGTCACCGTCCCGTCTGTTCGCTTGACAGGGAGACAAAGAGAGAGCAGGCAGAAAGACAGAGAGAAAGGAAGAGGAGAAAGGAAGCAAGAGAGGAAAAAATAGGAATACTAGAAATACATAGGTGAGAGAGAGAGAGAGAGAGACGGAAACGGTGCGAAAGGAAACATGAAATCAAGGAGTTGTGTCGACAAAACTTTTGTTTTCAAGACGTTTTCGGTGTGACTCAATGGGGACATCTGTCAGAAAAGGTGAGACTTCTTCAGATCAGCCTGATGGTGACATGACATGTGAGCGACAGAGAGCGAGACAGACAGAGAAAACCCAGCAGAGATCAAAAAAACACCTGTATTTTGAGATGCAGCAAATTTATTCTGCATGCAAAGCTGCGCTAGATTTATATGCAGAAATACATCTCTCCTATCAGCCGAAATCAGGAAGTGGGGCTGCAACGGAGAGAAGAGCGTCCCGACCTCGCTAATTGAGATGCCCTACATTTGCCAGGTATGTTGATGAATGGAAACCGTCCAGAGAAAGCTGAACCTCTTCACCTCCTCCACCATACCAGACACTAAGAAGAAGACATTTAGTTTACTGACATCAACGTTATGTCATTTCTGGGTAATGAAGTCCTCAGAATTCAAACAGTTCTCTCAAACTCTTCAAGTGCATATGTGAATCTATGCAGAATTTCCATGATCCAGATTGGATTGTTGAAGTATTGAGCACTGCGTTGCTGTGGATGTCACTTACCAGCTTTTGGTTTATTATTATTTTGTAAGGACTGAAATGCCTCTGGGATTTTCTAGTGGTTGTAAAGGTGATAAGGCTTTTACCATCAGGGCTGCTGGACTATGGAACGCTCTGCCTGAGGAACTTAGAACAAATTCATGATCCAGATCAAGTTATGTTTTCATCAAACTGCCGAGCAAACTTTGAAGTGAACTTTTGAAATGCTGCAAAAAACAACATGTGAATTAGGTGTGTTTCCATCAGCTGAGTTGAAGTGAATAAACGACAGTACTAAACATTCACAACTGGTCAAGTCTTTCTTGAATTTACTAATGTTGGGAAAAGCACAATAACGCTCTTAATGACACCAAAAAATGGCTATGAGTGGGCGTAAAAACTTTAATGCAATACTGAAGAAATGTTATCGAAATTTGAAATTCCAATTTACATTTCTAATTAAATATATCATATAATAATAATAATTAATATTATTTCTAGTCCACACTGGGGCTTCTGTCCATTATTCCTTTCTATCTCGTCTCTGATCTCAATCATCACAACCAGATGTGTTTTCCTCAATTAATTGGCAAAATTGACAAATAGTTTTTGCCAGCCTTTTCTACTGGCACTGCTATAGTACTTAATGACAGAAAGGGAGGGAGAGAGAGAGAGAGAGAGAGAGAGAGAGAGAGAGAGAGAGAGAGAGAGAGGGCTGGGAATGGGAGATTATAGCTAAGACAAAGCAGCAGAGAGGTAATTAACCTTGATAAATAATGCATAAAAGTATTAATGTTGGCATGCCTGCATGATAATAATAATAATAATGATAATAATAATAATACGGCTCAGTCACCATTACTCTGAAGCCTCGACCAGGATCTGAGGCTGCACACTGGCTCATAGAGGTTAAAACATCTGTGACTTGTAGTGCTGTCATTTTGTCTGTTTGTACAGGCTGGAGGCATGAAAGAGACTTTTGACTGATGCCAGAATCAAGAGAGGGTTACAGTCGTCTAAACATGAGGAGATAAAAGCAAGAATGCCGTTCTCCAGATGACTAAATGACTAAAACATGGCTTCATTTTGGCATTAGATAAGAAACATTAATTATCACAGAGGGGAAATTGGGTCATTGCAGCAGAAAATAATCAGATAGAATAGAATATAAATAAGAATATAGTTATTTCAACACTATACACATGTGAAAACACACACACACACACACACACACACAATTATAGACAACCTGAATATTTGTGTCACCCTCTCAGAGCTTTCTGAGTCCACTCTGAACACTCTGGTTAAGCAGTAGCTGCAGCTTTGTTCCATTATTTACAATGGTGAATGTATTCACATTGTACCACATTGAGTGCAATGTTTCATTCCTCACTTTGGGATGTAATGCGCACTCCCGTTTCTCAACTACGCCAACGCTTTATATAACAGCAGTGTTCCACCAAGTGTTCCCTGAGGTGTCTGGAACGAGTTCACATGTGCACTGAGCTTTAATATAAAAACTGATGACTGATTAAAATCTGATGACACCAGCTAAATGTTTTCCTTACATTATAAATATTAATACAATCAACTTCTTGGTCAGCAGCTGTTTGCATTTTGCTCTATCCTCATGTATGTTTGTAATCTGCTTCATTTATCATTTCTAAACAATCAATATTCCGGTGTGCCTTGGTATTTGTGTCTTGACCATGTGTGCTGTAGCATTAAAAAGGTAGCAAACCTTTACAGATTAAATGTCTTAAATGTAATTCAATTGCAGCTCTGTTCTGCAGAAAAACGTGTCAGAATGTGTCCCATTTATGGGAAGTAGGCCTACTACCACCCAAACACTGATATTTTTGTTTTACATTTCTGTTTATGAGATAATTCATAATTGTCCAAGCAACACTAATAAAATGTGTTTAATAAGGCATTTGTGGCCGGAAGACAGCTGTGTCCCCATCTGGTAATGAAAAATAATAAAATCACATCATGAAAATGTGTTTTGCCAGCAGTTAACCAGTTCTTCAGAGGCTTGGGGCAGAACACCATGGGTGGCAGATAAACAGCTATTACAGAAACCAAAGATAGGCTAATTATTATAGGCAAATTATTAGAGGAGGGTCCTTTTCAAAGACAGACAGGTGATAATGGTATTTCTATGGAGGCTTTCCAGCTGCATCAGAAATCTTATAGTCACCATGAGTGGTGCCATCATGTGGAGATGTGGCTTTGCACAAATAATGGCTAATCATATAAATATGAAAAAGAGAAACACTTGAAAAACATGGGTATGGGTGTAGATTCATTAAGTAAACTGAATAAGTCTGAGTAGGTCGATTTATTTCCAAATGTAGGCTAGGTTACTGTGCCAGAAAAAGGTCTTGTCTTTAGCCCTAGTCTCTACTCCAAAACACAGGTCTAGTTTGAGTCAGCTCAGTTAACCTGAACAATTAGACTTTGGCTTTGTTAGCTAGCTAACTAGCCAGCAGGCTAATTTCAATATTGCAATCAATATTAGTGTTATTGTGCAACTAGCTTCTACTAATGCGAGCTATAGAGTGATGGCTATCTAAACACAGAATATATTAGATGTATCAGTGATGAAATGATCAGTTGAAAAATTACCAAAATTGCCCATGTCTGTTCAATTCTGTTGAGACAGCCAAGTTATAGGCTACATAGCAGTGCAATCAGTTATTCTCAGACGGTTGCAGCCAAGAGCTAAGGACATCCAAAATGGCTGCCAGAGGGCACGTTACATTACCTCAAATCTCTCTGTAGGATGAGAAGGTTTAGTACCTTGCTCAAAGTCACAATGGCAGCAGTTCTTGAGGGAGGGAGGAGCATTTCTCATTCTCTTTCCTCCATCTGCTTTCCCCAGCTGGCCTGGAGATTTGAACTGGCCAATATGATCTCATAAAAAGTCACACTGAGCACAAACTCTGAAATGCAGATTTACATTCTGTGGACATTCTGTGTTACATTCTCATGCCACCACATACTGGATTCTGTGGCAACAGCAAAATTGGACACAGCATTTTCAGCATTTACGGTTAAGTTTAGGCAAGTAAAACAACTTTCGTTAAGGTTCGGGTTAAGGTTAGGCAACTAAACAAACTTTGGTTAAGGTTCGGGTTAAGTTTGTGAAACTAAAACAACTGGTTAAGGTTTGGGTTAAGTTTGTGAAACTAAAACAACTGGTTAAGGTTTGGGTTAAGGTTAGGCAAGTAAAACAACTTTGGTCAAGGTTCGAGTTAAGGTTAGGAAACTAAAACAACTTTGGTTAAGGTTCGTGTTAAGGTTAGGAAACTAAAACAACTTGGTTAAGGTTCGGGTTAAGGTTAGGAAACTAAAACAACTTTGGTTAAGGTTCGGGTTAAGGTTAGGAAACTAAAACAACTTGGTTAAGGTTAGGGAAAGATTTTGTTCATGGAAAACTTTCTCCATAAAATAAAATTTTGACTGTTTTGTGCTGGAAACACATAATTTTAACACTTTACGTTAGCTAGTCGTGTTCATTTCACGTACTTGTATGAGATCAGGTAGCCTACTGGCAGAATTCTCTCCCCTGGCTTGTTGTAGCTCTTTCTTCAGTCAGCTGTACTGAGCAGGTGCAGAGAAAGCACTCTCCCCCACGTTTACATGTCAGCCATTCAGCCGACGCTCTTGTCCACAGCGACTTACAATGAGTGCAGCACTAGAATGAGCTTCACCTCCTAGATGACCAACATTACAAGCAGCCAACAGCGAGGGGTTCAAGGTTCAACACAGCACTTAAGATAATAGAGGCAACAACAACCACTCATTGTGGCTTTAAACCAGTTTCCCTCCGTCTTAAAATGTGTCCTCTGTGTGTTAGATAAGATACAATTTTAAACTTTAATGATCCCCATGGGGAAATGTAGTATTTTCAGCAGCCAAATAGTAATAGCAAGGAAAAATAGAATAGAAATAAGAATAGAGCAAGCTGAAAATTACAACACGAATGTATGAAGTAGAACTATGCAGAACTACCATATGAATAAAAGGTATGAAATTATCACTATCATGTATTCAGGGTGTGCAAAATAACAGCAGAAGAACATATTGAGACAAAGAAAACAATTGTATAGGCAGACAAGTTGACATTAACCTAGACACACACACACATTCTCTATCTCTCACTCACACACACATTTTAAGCCATTGAAGCTGGCATGTAATTTCAGGGCTAACATTCACCAGTAAAGTTGTCTTTGGATCCCTGTCCTTTTCAGCACATACACACACACACACACACACACACACACACACACACACACAGCGGCTTGTGTAAGGTTGACTTTGGTTACATGACCTTTTCAAATCCGCAGTTCTCTAAAAAGTAGCACAATTACTGCACCCCCTTACTGTTCGACACAAAGTTGTGCGGTTCTGTGTGTGTGTGTGTGTGTATGTGTGTGTGTGTGTGTGTCTGTTGTGACCTTTCTGCTTCAACCTGGCTCCGAGTTTAAATGGAAGCGGGGTGTTTTCATACTGCAGACGTCCGTCTTGCAGCCCGGCTCCTCACAGCAGAACGCTCGTGTAGCTGTTTGACTTTGCTTCAGTGTTAAAGGTCGACTGTTAATCAGGGCGTTGCTTCGGCCCGGCGGACAAAGGCGCACACCGTGTACTAACAACGCCGTGGGTGCGAATCCAAACTCTTCACCTTTGTTAAGAGTTTGTTCCCACCCCTCCCCTCCCCTCCCCTCCCTCTCTCTCTTCCATCCTTCCATCCGTCCTGCCACTCCCCAGTGAATACTGCCGAACAAAACAAAGAGAAAGACATAGAAAAACATAAAGCTCTTACAAAAGGTTAAATGTTATGGAAGTGGACAGTGATTGGCTGATGCATCAGTCAATCAATCAATCAATCAATCAATCAATCAATCAATCAATCAATCAAACTTTATTTATATAGCACCTTTCAAACAAATCAAATGCAATTCAAAGTGCTTTACAAGTGATTGACAAAACATTAAAAAAGTTAATTGAATAAGACAACAATAAAAGATGGGTAGTTAAGATAATAAAAGATAAACAATAAAAGATAATACAAGCAATAAAAATAACGATAAAAATAAAATTATGAAACACTACACAAAATAAATTGATTATAGTAAAACAGTAAAATGTTAATAAAATAAAATAGAATAAAATAAATAATAATGATCAACACTAAAATGTTGATAAAACAAAATAGAAAAAAAAAAATAATGATAATAAATAAAATAAGTATAAATACTAAAACCATAAAATTATAAAACACTACATAAAAGCCAGACTGAATAGATGGGTTTTTAGTTTACGTTTAAAAATATTAAGATTTTCAGCTCCTCTCAGATCCTCTGGAAGGCTGTTCCAGCGGCTTGCAGCATAATGGCTGAAAGATGCATGGACCCTATATGTTGCAAAGTCACGCGATTCTTTATTTGTTTTTCATACACGAGGAAACGCGGGTCCAGATTCATTAAGATTGAGCTGCGAGGGAAATTTCGTTTTTTTTGTCTCATTCGCTAAGAAATGCATACAAATCAAGTCGTGGCAGAGCAAACCCTCCAAAAGAGCTCTTTGCAAGCAAATAGCCCCCTTCATCACCAGTTGCGAGCGTAAATTGCATGCTTCAGCTGGGGCGCTAATCCACCGCGGCTGGCACCCTTGCGCCCCAAACCGCCCTCTATAATTGGAGCCTCCTCTGATCTGATTCGAGATTCGGGGATGGAAAACTCTCTCCCTTGCTCGTCTGACTTTGTCTTGCAGCAGTGACAGCAGCCGTTGACATAATGTCGTGCTCTTCCCTGCACAAACCAACAATAAAAGCATTCAAAAGTCGTGCAAACTCACACACACACACACACACACACTGGGATAAAACCCCGTCAGAGGCTTTAGAGGAAAGTTTTAAGCCTGCACATCTCAGGTTCTCTGGCGAGTTATTCCAACAACTGGGGGTGTAATACAGATAATGGAGCTAAAAGCCGCTTTGCCAGCTTTTGATTTCGTACTCGAAACGACTAAGAGGCCAGAAGACCTGAGGAAATGAGATGGCTGGTATCTCGCGAGCAAGTCGGAACTGTATTGAGGAGCTTTGCAGACAAGCCCTGACATCGGGTATCAGAATTGAGTGCTTCTAAGGTACCAGACAAGTCACGTCAATACTACCGAGTACCACAATAATGTCGGGACGCTTGTCATGGAAACTTATATATCACAAAATAAGAAATCCACTTTATTGTCATTCTTCTCGCAGCAAATCCCTGTCAGTGTTGTATTCAGCTTTATGGGCAAAGCAGCAATGTGCTGTACTTTTAAAATGAGGCTATTCTTTATAACAACAGATTATAACAAGTCAAAGCACAACCAACGCAAAGCTATATTGAAAGAATGCAACTCAGACAGAGCCACGCTATCGTGTTACAATGAGCTTGCATCAGACATATAGGAGACATATAAGTAATATAACTGGCTCAATTTCACTTAAGTGCTATTCACATGAGACTCATATTGTCAGTATGTACTGTGGCATACAATGCTTAGTTGTCATATAAGTTGTCAGTATGTCTTTGCACCAAGGCCACCAAATGAATTCCTGTCCATTTATTTTAATGGTGATTGAAGTGGCTCTGACTCTGACTTAATTGGCCTGATAACTTACAATGGGCAAAATATCTACAGACATTTTTAATAACCTCCTGCACCAAAAAAGTGTTTGAATGTGTAACTGGAACTATTTAGAGGAAATGTCCACCTTAAAACAGAATTCATTCTTTGTACTATTGAAACTTATTGTAAAAGACATATTTTTTGTGTGAAAAATTCTAACACTAACTCCTGCCTCTACTAATCACAGCATATAATGTCAATACCTACTGTTCAGAACATATGTAATCCTAACATAAACTATGATCCACACTAACTGTACTGTATATTGATGCAATTTGTGGCTTATACCCATATCTACTCAGTCCCAGAAACCCAGAAAACAATATAACATCCTGATATTTTCAGCATGCACTTGTGGGAGAGAAGTCTGCCAACTGAATCATTTCCAACATTGCGCTCAGCAAAGTGAAACAGCCCACTGATCAGCAGGTACTAGATGGAATTAAGACAACGCAAAAGTCATTATTTTTGACACCTGTAAGGCAGTGCAGGAAAGGAGCCCTGAAGTCCACACACACACACACACACACACACACACACACACACACACACACACACACAGTGTATTTTGCTGGAAGGGGATTGTAGGAATAGCAGGTGAACCAGTTATACATGCTGAGATTGTATTGAAACAAGTTCTGCTTGGTGCCGAAAGAAAGAAAGAGCAGCATGTATCGGGGAAAGATGGAGAAGGTTGTTAGTACAGAGAAAAGTCACCAAAAGTAGAGATTACAGAGACAGCTTTCTTCCCCAGAAAATATATATTGGCTGGTTTTGACTCTCTGACTGGGATCCAGACGTGAAAGTAAGCCAGTACTGTCCATTATTGGATACTGTACCACCAAAACAATTAGTGTTGTTCTCGGCTGTAATCCTGACAACTGCTGTAACGAAGGCATTGTTTTGTTTTCCGTGGCGTTCAGTTCTGTTCTGCTGTTAGTTACTGCAAAATGCGAGGCAGCAGTGTAGGCTGACTACCTCAAAGGCAGCTGCTGGACTCACAGGACTAGTTTATTCAGCCATGCGTCCATGTTCCCTGTAAGCTGATAGTTTGGTGACCTACGTCTACTCATTTATCACATTGACCAAATAATATCTTGTCAGTCACTTCTCTACTTTGTTCCCAGAAATTAAGTGGATGTAAGTAGCTTTGGGAGTTTTGTTGGCAAATGATATAAAATGCAGGGATTTTTCCATAGCTTAGGGTTTAGTGAGGTGATGCGACGTGACGTGATCAGTTCAGCTGTGATGAGACACACTAGACCTGTAACTAAAGGATGTATTAACCAAGAAGTGAGCTGATTACTACTCTAGTTTTGGAGAAAGTGGTCTGATTTGCAAATCAAGTCAGTCGCAATTTCACAATTAGAATACCTGTAGTACAGTTTAAGCATAGAATATGCATATCTATCAGGTGAAACATGTATGGCAAGAAGTGTTAAAGGTCCCATATGGTGTAAAACAGGATTCCCCTTGCCTCTGTGATTATAAAGGAGTTGGATGGTCTATCTAAACATGGTGAAAGTATCAAAACGCACAGTTGCCAACTAAATCCACACAATCCATATTAGAAAAGCGAGCCTCTAAACGAGCCGTTTGGACTTCCGTAACTTTGTGGCGTCACAAAGGTTCGCTCATTATCATTTCTGTAAGAAATAATAGACTAACAAAGTGTTTTTTTCAAAGCGGTTGAGCGGTTGTCATTGTTTATTACCGGAGAGTTTTCCCTACCTGTAGCTGCCGGGCCGCGGCGTCTCACGTTTCACTCTTGAAACGGTTAGCCAATCGAAACAGGGGGTCGTTAATATTAATGAGCCTTAAAAACACAGCGACAGAAACAGCCTGTTCTTAGTAAGGCTCAGAGAGATGCTGGAAAATGAACGTGTAAAAATGGATTGAGATTGTTTTTGGTGCATGACACCACACACACAGCTTTGGATGGACACAAAATAAAACACTGGAAAGTGGAGAATATGGACCTTTAACATTACGCAGGTGAGAACAGTTTTGTCAATGTGTGTTTGGCATGACTCCTCTTGGTCTAAGGCTCCAGTCTGTGTTTTATGTCATCAAGCAGTGATAAAAATATCAAATATCTATAATTTCATTTAATCTCATCCTCTGACATTTGAAAGAGATACATTCTCTAATGAAACACTCTTATTTGCCATCTTTTCTGCTTGTCGTACCGTTGAACACTGCTGTTCAGGAGACAGTTTGTGTTTCACTCTTAAGTTTTGATTTGTCACTTCCTCCTGTGGGTGCAGAAGTGTCAATAACTGACACCAGAATTTAATTTGGGCAAACAGGGTGAATCTACAGCCTCTCAATTAGTGAGGATGGGTCGCTCTTCTCTGCTGCAGCCCCACTTTGTGATTTAGGCTGATAAGACGGCTGTATGTTTTACATCTAAATCTTGCCTGGTGTAACTTTAACATCATTTAGCAGCTGTGGAGAGTCAGCTAATGGTAGTTTTTATGTCTGTTTAATCTGTCTTTGCCACAGGACAGCCACAGTAACTGCTCCTTATTCACTTTCTCTCATAGACAAAGTTTGCCCATCGCATCAGCCATGCAGGGAATAGTGCAATTTAGCTGGGAAAGCCATCAAGTAAAACTCCAGCAACCTGTAGCATAACTGCAGTCATTCAAAGTGGTTGGATTTTGAGGCAATCAGCCCTGTTCAATGCTACTCCCATGATGCAGTTTGAAGAGGAAAAAAACATATGTGGGTTTGATTTCTTCTCAGGGACAGTAACTTGCATTTTTCCACATCTTTATTAGAGCGCAGAACACCTTTAAGTAACATCCCTTAAGCTATAGGACAGCTGAGAAGGGCGACGTTTTATTTTATTTTTTTTACATTGACCGCGTAATGAG
>NW_027284415.1:7500-12500 GCF_046629955.1 Centroberyx affinis | reverse complement strand
GTGAAAATACATAATATAGCCTACAATATAGTAGGCTACAAGTTATATATATTAGTGTCATTGTATTGGTCCAAAATGGTCCATCTGAACAGGAGACGTGCAGCAGCAGTAAATAAATCAATGCGCATTAAAATATAAACATTGCAAATTTGCAGAGAAACCCTTATTAACAAGAGGCATTTTGCTTATGCAAAGAAATAAATCTGTTTAAACGAGATATTTGCTTGCCACAAAACAATTCTGTGAACTGACAAAGAATGAAATTAATAAGCTTAGTTAGTGAAATATCCTTCAAAAAGTGTAAACTAATGGCGTTCTATTATGAGTTTTCTTATGTTACATTACGAAAATGTAATGCCCGTCCACTAATTTGTTTCTCCTGCCGGGTCTGACCGTCTGCCACCAGGTTAATTAATCAATAATCAATAATGATTCCACTCTGTACTGACCAGGCACAGCTGAGAGGTTATAGAGTTTAGTATCACCGACTGATGTGATGACATCATCACTCCAGTTAGGACAGAGGGGTCAACCTGATGGAGGAGAGTGTGTCAGACACACACACACACACACACACACACACACACACACACACACACACACACACACACACACACACACACTCCCTCCCTGCAGGTGTTTATATAACTGAGTGTTTATGAGGCTGTAAAGCAGCAGCAGAACGACCAGCCGAGCGTCATCACCACAGAAGAAGAGACGACAGGAAGTTGAGATGGAAGATACACTCCCTGTTTAAACACACACACACACACACACACACACACACACACACACACACACACAGGCAGTGTGTGAGGTCAGATTTCAATGAAACAGGAGCTCTGGACAGAGACCACACACTGCGTGTGTGTGTGTGTGTGTGTGTGTGTGTGTGTGTGTGTGTGTGTGTGTGTGTGTGTGTGTGAGTGTGTGTGTGTGAGTGTGTGTGTGCACTACATCAGCCTGCTGTAGAATGACATTTGACCTCTTGACCTCAGACCTGGCCAGGAGAGGAGAGGAGAGGAGAGGAGAGGAGAGGAGAGGAGGAGAGGAGAGGAGAGGAGAGGAGAGGAGGAGAGGAGGAAGGAGAGGAGAGGAGGAGAGGAGAGGAGAGGAGGGGAGGAGGAGAGGAGAGGAGGAGAGGAGAGGAGGAAAGGAGAGGAGAAGAGAGGAGAGGAGAAAGGAGAGGAGAGGAGACGAGGAGAGGAGAGGAGGAGAGGAGAGGAGAGGAGACGAGGAGAGGAGACGAGGAGAGGAGATGAGAGGAGGAGAGGAGACGAGGAGAGGAGAGGAAAGGAGGAAAGTTACTCCTTGTAACTTTCCTCTGTGTTGTCCATTGATTTCAACACTGACTGTGTGTGTGTGTGTGTGTGTGTGTGTGTGTGTGTGTGTGTGTGTGTGTGTGTGTGTTGGAGGTTTGTGGGAGTCATGTGGGTGATTATACAGGGGGAAGTTCTGTGTGTGTGTACGAGGGGGGGGGGGGGGGGGGGGGGACCGGAGACACCGGCTCTGTCAACACCAGGACACATCTGGCTGAACCACACACACACACACACACACACACACACACACACACACACACACACACACACACACACACACACACACACACAGAGTTACCACCCCTTTACCAGCCAGATGTGCAGTCCATGTGTTAGTGAAGCTCCGCCTCGTGACCCCTGACCTCCTCCCACCTACTCAGACTCCTCCCCCAAGTTCTCCTTCCAGAGAGAGCCACATCAGAGAGACATCTCACTCTGTCTGTATTTCCAGGAACCACCAGCCGGCCAGAGTCTGTTTCAATGTTCATAGACTTTACAGCTGATCAGCCTGCAGCAGCTGAGTGTTAAAGTGTAAATCTACCCAGCAGAGAGCAGCTGAGTCAGCTTGTTGTGGTGTGGCTGTAGATCCATTCAGTAACGTTCTCAGTAAAAGTGAATAGTGTGATAAGGTGGATTTGTTTCCAAATGTAGGTTACTGTGACACAGTAAACTGTCTTGTCTTTAGCCCTAGTCTCTACTCCAAAACATGAAGAGTTGTAGCTTGAGAAGAGTCAGCTCAGTTAACCTGAACAAACTGTTAGCTAGCTAACTAGCCAGCAAACACACTGATGTTAATGTGAACACGCTAACGCTAGCTGCCGCTAGCTACGTTAGCTAGTGTGCTAATCAGATGTGTTAACAACAAGACAGTGATGGTTAGCTGACCAGATGCTATGGTTAGCTAGCTAACAAGCTGACATTATCTAAACACTAAATCAATCAGATGGATCAGTGATGAAATGATCAGTTCAGTCAGAAACAGACAGAAATGAACCGTCTGTTCAATTCTGTGGAGACAGAAACACAGTCAGCTGTTCAGAGGCTGCTGTCTTCCAACATGGCCGCCAAAAAAAAGGGGGGGGTTTAAATCACCTGCTATAGGTGTCTTCTGTATAAACATCTAAGCTGATGTGTGGTGAGCGTTCTGGTGCAAACTGGCTGCCGTGCATCACACCCCCCCCCCCCCCCCTTATGTGAAGCACTTTGAGTACCTAGAAAAGTGCTATAAAAATCAAATATAGTAATATAGTATAGTAGTATAATCAATTATTATTATTATTATTATTATTAAGGTTTATGTAGACCAAAGTCTTGTTAACATCCAGAGATAAAAATTGACCTTTTTGTGGTGAGGTCGGTCGCTATGGTAACAGCTATGTGAGAGTTAACACCCACCTTTACAGACTCAAAGGTGTGACAGTTTTTTATTATGGAGTGATTTATCTTCTGTCACATAGAAGATCTATGTGCATTCTCTGAGGGGGGGGGGGGGGGGCTGAGAGAAACCAGTGAAGGAAATAACAGAGAGAGAGAGAGACTTATAGAAAGAAGAAGAGAGAGAGAGAGGTAGAGAGAGAGACAGGTAGAGAGAGGTAGAGGTAGAGAGAGGTAGAGGTAGAGAGAGGTAGAGGTAGAGAGAGGTAGAGAGAGCTAGAGGTAGAGAGAGGTAGAGGTAGAGAGAGGTAGAGAGAGGTAGAGGTAGAGAGAGGTAGAGAGAGGTAGAGGTAGAGAGAGGTAGAGAGAGGTAGAGGTAGAGAGAGAGAGGTAGAGAGAGGTAGAGGTAGAGAGAGGTAGAGAGAGGTAGAGGTAGAGAGAGGTAGAGGTAGAGAGAGAGAGGTAGAGAGAGGTAGAGGTAGAGAGAGGTAGAGGTAGAGAGAGGTAGAGGTAGAGAGAGAGAGGTAGAGAGAGGTAGAGGTAGAGAGAGGTAGAGGTAGAGAGAGAGAGGTAGAGAGAGGTAGAGGTAGAGGTAGAGAGAGGTAGAGAGAGGTAGAGGTAGAGGTAGAGAGAGGTAGAGAGAGGTAGAGGTAGAGAGAGGTAGAGAGAGAGAGGTAGAGAGAGGTAGAGGTAGAGAGAGAGAGAGGTAGAGGTAGAGAGAGGTAGAGGTAGAGAGAGGTAGAGGTAGAGAGAGGTAGAGGTAGAGAGAGGTAGAGAGAGGTAGAGAGAGCTAGAGGTAGAGAGAGGTAGAGAGCCCTGTGCCTCTCTCTCTCCTCAGGCTGTAATTAAATCCAAATGAGGTTTTAGTTGCTGCCTGTTAGTTTATTGGCTCAGTGAGTCTCAGTCTGTTTCACGCTCTGCAGCACACACACACACATCATCGCCTCGCTCTTCAAACAAACCCAGTCTAATACCACAGACTGCCCCCCCCACTGCCCCCCGCTGCCCCCACCCACACTGCCCCCCCACTGCACCCCCCACCCCCCCACCCCCACACTGCGTGTTTTAGATTCCACAGAATATTAGATTTCACACCAGCTACCATGAACCCACCATGTTACACCTCCGCTCCAGCCACCACGCTGTGTGTGTGTGTGTGTGTGTGTGTGTGTATGTGTGTGTGTGTGTGTTTACATTTTATAAATGGTCTGAGGCACGTCCAGGCTGCTGATGACTCACACATGGGTAGCCTTTTAACACACACACACACACACACACACACACACACACACACACACACACACACACACACACACACACACACAGAGCTGTCTGTTGCACACATGGAGATATTCATACAGTTTGCTCTATAATAAACTGCCTCCCTCTCCAGTTCCCACTGAACCGGAGGAGCAGATTTACAGTGAGGATTGAAAGGCAACAAATCAGCTCTTCAGCCCCAAACTCACTGCAGTTAGTCCCAAACTCACTGTAGTTAGTCCCAAACTCACTGTAGTTAGTCCAAATCTCAACATAGTTAGTCCCAAACTCACTGCAGTTAGCCCCAAACTCACTGTAGTTAGTCCCAAACTCACTGCAGTTAGCCCCAAACTCACTGTAGTTAGTCCCAAACTCACTGCAGTTAGTCCCAAACTCACTGTAGTTAGTCCCAAACTCACTGTAGTTAGTCCAAATCTCAACATAGTTAGTCCCAAACTCACTGCAGTTAGCCCCAAACTCACTGTAGTTAGTCCCAAACTCACTGCAGTTAGCCCCAAACTCACTGTAGTTAGTCCCAAACTCACTGCAGTTAGTCCCAAACTCACTGTAGTTAGTCCCAAACTCACTGTAGTTAGTCCAAATCTCAACATAGTTAGTCCCAAACTCACTGCAGTTAGCCCCAAACTCACTGTAGTTAGTCCCAAACTCACTGCAGTTAGCCCCAAACTCACTGTAGTTAGTCCCAAACTCACTGCAGTTAGTCCCAAACTCACTGCAGTTAGTCCCAAACTCACTGTAGTTAGTCCCAAACTCACTGCAGTTAGTCCCAAACTCACTGCAGTTAGTCCCAAACTCACTGTAGTTAGTCCCAAACTCACTGCAGTTAGTCCAAATCTCAATGTAGTTAGTCCCAAACTCACTGTAGTTAGTCCCAAACTCACTGTAGTTAGTCCAAATCTCAACATAGTTAGTCCCAAACCCACTGCAGTTAGTCCCAAACTCACTGTAGTTAGTCCCAAACTCACTGCAGTTAGTCCAAATCTCAATGTAGTTAGTCCCAAACTCACTGTAGTTAGTCCCAAA
>NW_027284415.1:0-2500 GCF_046629955.1 Centroberyx affinis | reverse complement strand
AAGGGGTTATAGATAATAGTTCTGATTGACTTTACATCCCATTTGTATAGGATATCAAACGGAATGATTAATTACTCATTAATTTCTAGTCTCTCAATGTTCAACCACGAGGTTGGGGGGTCCCCATCAAATAGTTGAGCCAGAAATCTAGATTGTGCGGCCAAATAGTACAGTCTAAAATTAGGAAGCTTCAACCCTCTCTTTGCGTAATCTAGGGTAAATTTGTCTAAAGCGATCCTTGGGGATTTACCTCGCCAAATAAACCGTCTGATCAGCTTGTCCAGTGAAGAAAAAATGCAGAAGGGACATGAATTGGAAGGGATTGAAACATATACAAAAATTTAGGCAAAACATTCATTTTTAGAACATTAATTCGGCCTAGTAAAGTAAGAGGGAGGTTCATCCACTTATTCAAGTCATCCTCCACTCTCTGTAACAAACTCAACAGGTTGAGCCTATATAGGTTCTTTAGATCCTTATCCACCAATAGGTAGGTATTTAAGCCCACTGGGTGACCACTTAAAGGGAAAATGGTGTTGAATAGTGTCATAGTTAAACTCCAATAGGGGTAGTATTTCACTCTTGTCGAGGTTAATCTTATAACCAGAAAAGGAGCTGTACAAGTTCAACATATCTACTAAATGAGAGAGGGAGCTTTTAACATTTGTTAAAAATAGAAGAATATCGTCGGCAAAAAGTGATATTTTGTGTGTGAGAGGTCGGATTTCAAAGCCGCATATATTAGGGTCCACTCTGATAGCCTCAGCCAGAGGTTCTAGGGCGAGTGTAAAGAGGGCAGGACTAAGCAGGCCCCTAAAGATGAGGAAATAGTCTGAAGTAATCCCATTGACCGCTATCCTAGCTTTGGGGGACCTATACAATGATTTTATTAAATCGACAAATTGACTATCAAAACCGAATTTTTCGAGAACTCTAAAAAGATAAGGCCAGTCTAGCCGGTCAAAAGCCTTTTCAGTGTCGAGGGAGAGTGCAATGCTGGGTATGTTATTTTCCTGTGCAAAATGGATAATATTAAAAAAACGTCTTAGGTTATTAGAGGAAAACCTGTTAATTATAAATCCAGTTTGGTCAGAATTGACAAGACAGGGAAGAAATGTCTCTAACCTCTTGGAGATCATTTTGGTTACTAGTTTATAATCAGTATTCAAAAGGGAAATTGGCCTATAGGAGGCGCACTTTAGTGGGTCTTTCCCTGTTTTGTGAATAACTGATACAATGGCCTGAGAGAACAATTCAGGGAATCGTTTTTCTTCTCTAGCTAAATTGAGGACTTCCAAGTGTGGAATTAGGAGATCTTTAAATTGCTTATAAAACTCGGGGGGGAAACCATCCTCCCCGGGAGATTTATTTGAGGTTAACAATTTAATAGCTTCAGTTAATTCAGATATTGAGAATGGTTTACTCATGAATTCACTGTCTTCTTCAGATAAACATGGAAGATTAAGATTACATGTCACCACTTGGCTGAGCAGTATACAAGTCACTATAATATTTTTTAAAAGCATCATTAATTTCAGTGGGGTTATTAAAGATTCTGCCAGTGGTTACTTCAATTCCATTAACTGCCCTCTTGCTTTCTTCTGTTTTTAACTGCCATGCCAGCACTTTACTAGCTTTCTCTCCTAGTTCATAGTAGTTTTGTTTAGACCTTATGATGGATTTCTCTGTTTGGTATGTATATTTCATTTTATTTTACTTTATGTCTATCTCATTTACGTTTGAATCTATGCTTTGGCAACATGTGCACATGTACGTCATGCCAATAAAGAGAGAGAGAGAGAGGGAGAGAGAGAGGAGAGAGAGAGAGAGAGAGAGGGAGAGAGAGAGAGAGAGGGAGAGAGAGGGACAGAGAGAGAGAGAGAGAGAGAGAGAGAGAGAGAGAGGGACAGAGAGAGAGAGAGAGAGAGAGAGAGAGAGAGAGAGAGGGACAGAGAGAGAGAGAGAGAGAGAGAGAGAGAGAGAGCGAGTTTATCTTGGTGGAGAACTGATGTCTGTTTGTTTTTTTCAGGAAAGAATTAAGATTCCTGTGGAAACCACACACACACACACACACACACACATACACACACACACACACACACACACACACACACACACACACACACCATAATCCTCAGTCTTCTCCATGTGGTTCTGTAGCAGTTGAACCCTCAACTTCACCAGCAGAGAGATGATAGATGCCTTCACTGCCTCCTTCCTTCCTTCACTGCCTCCTTCCTTCCTTCACTGCCTCCTTCCTTCCTTCACTACCTCCTTCCTTCCTTTCCTTCACTACCTCACATGAGGTTAGACAGAATGTTGTTTAATATAAACAGAAATATAATCTTAGAAATATTATTTTAAAACAACAGGCTGTCTGTCTGTCTGTCTGTCTGTCTGTCTCTCTCTCTGTCTGTCTGTCTCTCTGTCTGTCTGTCTCTCTGTCTCTCTCTCTGTCTCTCTGCTCAGCACGTCAGACACATGACTGATGTAATGTTTT
>NW_027284414.1:0-41751 GCF_046629955.1 Centroberyx affinis | reverse complement strand
GAGGTATACAAACAGGTTTGTGACAAAGAATGTGTTTCCTCATGCACTGACAGTACAGTGTCGTCTGTCAAGAAGTTGATTTTCTTTGTAATTGATACTGTTTAAAGCGCCATTTGGTGGACATTAAAGGAGGACTCGCATTCCCTGCTTGTTACTACATGGATATGCCTAAATGATAAGCTAATAGTTGTCTCTCGTAGTTATTGTAATCACTCTATTCCAGTGTTTGCTATATTTTCATATTTATTTACTTTTTTTTTGCACTTATATTGTCTCGATTCCCTGTGAACCAAATATTCATTCCAATCTTGAACAAATAACTTTATTCCAGTAAGTGTTAATCTATTTTGAGAAGCTATATGTCATGTAAAATGTGGAAATTATTTATCTGTTGTCCGTGCAATAAAAATCATGTAAACAACAGCCAGTTCAATGAGTTTCTCTCCGCTCTGTTGATGGATTTACCGCCATTGAACCTTGAAAAGTCCCTGGAAAAACTCCCTCCACCTGCAACACTGGCAAAGAAATCCCATCACTATCATGTATCACACACCTGGTAATTGGCCTACTAAAGGCTACAGTAACACCACATTAAATTAACAGTACTGGCTCACAGCAACAGGAAATACAGTGACATGGCTATTCGTGGTAGCATTTGACTGATACAGGTTTTTGAAGACCAATATTTTTGGACTGCATCTTTAAATCTTTAAATGTGATAATTTCCATGCCAAAAAAGCCTCTGAAACAACATTTAGACCATCATGGGACACTAAAACTCTCCACTGAAACCCATAATGACTGCGGTGAAGTAAACAAAGAGAAAGATAAGCTAGGTTGAGCCGTTGGATTTAAATACTGAGACGGTGTGTGGTTTCCTGACAAGGGCCATGTAATGCCTCGTAGGTTACAAGTGAGACTTACTAATCAATATGTGCCTTTATGAGGAGCCAGTGAAAAAAAGACTACTTTCTTCAGAAACTAATAAACTGATATAATATGTTTGTGACTCTGGTTTTAGAGAGGTTTTGGACAGAATTCTATGGTGTGATTCTACAGCCAGTGAAATGACGAGACGTGTGATATGGTGGTGTTGGCTGAGTTATGATGAAAACCCCCATTTGTTCTGTTCTCATTCTGGGAGAAGCACCAACTACTTGGAATTTTGATGAAAATTGCGAAATTAGAAAATATTGCATACTAGCTATCAGCAGCTGCATTCCAAAATATCTTTATCGGCCTTCAAAAACCCCCATCAGTTAAACCCTAATGCTGTCCTTTCCACACACACATACACTAATACAAGCTTTGGACCCGTTTCTTGGAGTTTGTGATCCACCTGTTCCATCTCCTGCTTTTATTATTTTTGGGTTTTTTTTATCTGTTTTTGTGTCCTTTGCTCAATTCAATTGCTTTATTGGCATGAAAGTTTACAAACAATGTTGCCAAAGCGTGTGTGTGTGTGTGTGTGCTGGGTTAGCACTCCATCATATAATGACTATCAATAGTCATAACAGTTCAACAATAAAAAATACATTCAATAAAACAAGAATCAATGTGTGTGTGTGTGCGTGAGTCTGTGTGTGTGTGTGTGTGTGTGAGTGTGTGTGTGCTGGGTTAGCACTCCATCATATAATGACTATCAATAGTCATTACAGTTCATCAATAAAAAATACATTCAATAAAACAAGAATCAATGTGTGTGTGTGTGTGTGTGTGTGTGTGGTTGCTCTCTGTAAATGACTTTGTCACAAACCTGTTTCATAAGAAAAGCGCTCTATAAATAAATTTTACAGAAGTGAATACATGAGTGCTTGTACATTGGCAAAGTTCACCTTTTTATTAAAGAGTAAGCAAAAAATGTACATGTTAAGAACTTTTCACCAAGAGAGAGAAAGGAAGTGATATTACTCAAATTTACAGAGAAATAAAAACACAATGAGAAGTTTAAAAGGTTCCAATCAGCCATTTTAACTGACTGTTTAGTTTTCAAACTAAACAAGATCACATGTCTCAGATTTCCACCATTAGGTGGCAAAAGTAGGTCGGGGGGGAAAAAAACTTCATTCTAAACCAGAGTGAAAGGCTGGATGCTTTAGAGACAGGTGATGATACAAGCGAAGCACTCGCTTTGGCACGTGGATAAAGAGTTGCTTCTAGCATAAATCAACTTTGTGAGTCATTTTGTAGAAATCAAACTACTTTCAGTGCAGCGAGTCGGTTGTCAGGGCTCCAGAGCCATGTTCTCTATTCCCACTTTCTGTCTTCGGGGCTGCAGAGGAGACAGAGGGTAGAAGGCGTTTATTTTCCACAACAGCACTCTTTCAGTCGGGAGACACTGCCGTTACTATCACCATACAGCACCATACACAACCCTAAAGGGTCTGTGGTCTCTGCCTTTGTGTGTGTGTGTGTGTGTGTGTGCGTTTACCTTCTCATCACAACAGCAGCAGCAGCAGCAGCGGATGAGGACCAGGATGACCAGCAGCAGGACCATACCTGACACAACATGGAGCATACAGAACACACATAAGAATGCGTTTGAGTGTATTCAGTGTTTCCCTCCAGAATTGTATTCTTGGTATTGCTTGCATTTATTGTCTCATTTGTCCATGTTATCTTTTCGTCTTTTCTTCATTATAATCTCAGATCTATAAGAGATCGACATCTGAGCTGATATTTGTACTGAATGGGAGGATGTGAAAATTCATTTTTGCTTCTTTTTTGTTCACTCCTCCCTATTCTTAAATGAATGCTTGGCCACATCTCTGTTTCATACTAAAATATTAAAAAAAAAAAAAAAAAAAAAAAAAATTGATCACAGAATTGTATTCTTGTCAGGGTGGAGAAGCCTCTGAAACAGCATTTAGACCATCATGGGACACTAAAACTCTCCACTAAAAGCCATACTAATGAAATACTTTTAGGCAGGTTAGCAGCTCCTAATGGTCTACACCGACTTTGGCCCAGTGGTCACTTTATCCAATATCTGATCGCAAGCTAACGCTTTAACATTCAGTATATCAAGTAACTGCATGCGATTAGAATTATCCTTAAAGTCAGAAAATGGAACACACTTTCCACGGCAGAAGATCTCTCTACCTGCGAGACTTCAAGTTTGGTTTACACAAAACTTAGCAAAGTTTTTTGCGCTTCGTAATGGACACTACTGACGAAGGTTGAGATTTTGTTTTCAGAAGTTATGACTCTACAGGCCACAGAATAAAAACCAATACCAATTTTGGATTACTAAAAGATTTATCTTCAATGTTAATATTTTACATGACTTAATATAGGCAACTGTATGCTAAAGTGTTAGCATGCAGACAGAAATAATTTCGATACCAATCCTCTCATCAGATATTGGGTAAACTCCCAAAAAGTCAGTAGCCTATAGTCCTTTCAAAAGGAGCATCAGCCACGTAAACTATGATTACTGGAAAACCAAATAACCAATACCTTTATTAATAAATAATAGGTACAGAAACATTCATTTAAACAGAGAATTTCATTGTCCTATACTCCATCCTTTCTCCCATTGGAAGGCTATGACTTTACACTATGATGGTGCTGCCACCTAGTGGTTCTGCTGAACTTTATGAATAATATTAAGGTTTTTAAAGAGGCTGGTGTTCCTCTTTAAGCCAGGATGACCCAAACCAGCTATTCAATGGTAGGGGAAATGTTTAAATGAAGACTTAATTTATTAATACTGAAGAATTACATGAATAAATAAAATGTGCACAGGAAACTAAATTTCACTGCAGGTTTTCCAGAATGTTGTTCTGTAGCTGTGGTCAGGGGGGAACCTCCATCATATCAGAGGTGGACGACACTGACTGGCCTCTATGAGCTGGAGTTACCCACCTCCATCCACCTTCACTTACCGATGAAGATGAAGAAGACGGCGAAAGAGGCTATGTCCCAGTCGGACTGGAAGAGCTGCTTGGACTGCAGTCTGGAAACCACATCGTTGAACTGATCCTGAAACTCCTCTCCGAGATTTCTCTGCTCCATTGCTGCACCTCTGGTATATACGTAAATACTGTATATGGTCTATGGGAACAGACAGTGGAGCACACATTAGAGAGAAAGTAGGTACACAAAGTATTATCATTCAGCCATGGAAAAAGGTTCACCACCTGTTGGCAGTCTCCAGTCTTGAGGCACAAGTCTCAAGTCAAGTCTCAAGTCTAAATGTAGAACAGCAAGTCAAGTCAGAACAAATCAAGAGTCCAGTATCAATTTAATATCTTAAAGAAAACTAAATATCTAGGACTTTTCAATGCAATGTGGTTTTAATAGGATAAAAACTTGGTAAGAGCATCATGAGTTTGATTTCTAGAATCAGTTTCAACTTCAATAAATTCAATCATTCCATACAAATTCAGAAAACAGAATTTCAATTCAGTCGTCTGCTGGAACAAATCTCATCACTTTCAATCGAAGTCATTTACACAAACACAAGATCTCAAGTTAAGACTTTAGAAACCTTTTCAAGTCATCAGAGTACAAGTCAGAGTCAAGTCCCAAGTCACCAGAACCCAAGTCAAGTCAAGTCTCAAGTCTTCTCTTCATGCATCAAGTCAAGTCTCAAGCAATTAAACTGTGACTCCAGTCCAAGTCATGTGACTCGAGTCCCCACTTAAAGTGTGTAAAAGTAAAGTGTCATGTGCTTTGTTAAAAGCAAATCATGGACATCTCACATTTAAAACAGATTCCAAAAATTATGAACATAATGATCAGGTCTATATGTTTAACATCAGCTGATCTCATGTATATCCTTTGGCCTTTTGATTGTGTTTTTAGTGTTTTGGGTTGTTACTTGCTCTTCCAGGGTCGGTTTGAACTAACCTTTCTTGTGCTATCCTGGAATCAAATAGGCTATAGCTTACATCAATTGTGCTTTTTTCTAGACTAGGTTTCTATTCCCCAAATCAATCAAAATCAAGTCAAATCAAATCATTTTGTCTCATGGTAAGCTGTACCAATCATTGTACGAGATAAACAGCAGTCTTCATTTTCTCACGGATTTCTAAAGACGCCAATTTGACAAAACGAGGACCATTGTATGTAAATCAAACCACAAACAATTCGTATTAATATAGGCTATATTAGGCTATTCGTATCTTTTTCACAACAGCAGGTTGCCTACCTACCTGTAAATGGAGTCGGCGGTTATGATGTTTGTTTTTTGTTTCCTTCCGGGTATTCAGCCCTACCCTGGACTCACCTGTTTACACAGACGCACTGATTTGCATTAGACCATATCAACCTCATTTCCTCTATGTGTCAGAAACTCTATTCCAACTGTGAATGTTGGTTGGGACGTGCGTGTTGAGGCCTTTATCCTCAATAATCATAAACTGTTTTTACTTTTACGACTCATTTCTTTTACATGGCATAGAAGAGTTAACTAGGGTGAAGTAGCGCCGAATCCGATACGTTCCTTTCTCTGTCGTAGGAAGAGAAATTGAGTTTTTGTACGCCAAACTCCATTCAAAAATGTAGAAAAACGTTTATCGGCAAGCATACGTGTCTCGTAAAACACGATTTAAGACCTTTTCTGAATCGTAAGGCTCTTCTGATAACTTCGGCATACAACAGATACACTAAACAGAGCTTAATGTAATACAATTTCAACTTTATGAAGTGATTCACACTGCTCGCTATCGCCCTCCACGGTGTATTTTATTTAGAGATTATGGGAATAACCATAGACTGTAATGGAATAACAGGCGAAACAATTGTAAAGGTTGGAATTTTATTCAAATGAGGAATTCTTGATGGATCATGTATGCCGAATTCACTAGTAGAGCCCGGGGATTCAAAATAATTCTCAAGTTATGTTTCGTTGATCACATATTCAGACATGTATCAAATCTTCTCAGAAGGAGATATACACACCCTTACTTACTTTAATTTGATGAAAGTGGCAATATTAGGCTACATTTTAATAAGACAGGACTTCAAGCTGCTCCTCCTGATCGCTGCTATGCCGGTGTTCCGCGCAGGACTGCCCCCCCGTACATGCGTGCCTCCCCAATGTAAACACACGCGTTGTACAGTCCTGCCTCCCGTACAGCGCTGCCCCCTGTTGTAGTTTCGTATTTCAGCCGCCAGGTGTCATCTGGGCACAAAGACACTGTTTACTGCAGGCAGGTGTGCTGTACAAATGTGTTTCCCGTGGACAAGTAGGTATATGTTCAGTGGTAAAAAAAAAATATAACCTCATAAAGTATTTTCTGTACACGCTATTTCCAAACGTCAAAAACAAAATTCTAGATCTCTAAATATAAGATGTATTGTAAACATGGGTTAATGTTTATTAGTAATTTAGTTTATTAGTCCTGAATTTCAAATTAAAAAAGTGCTGTCCTATCCTAATAAAAAAAATCTAAACAATTTAAACAATTCATGACTTTACAAATAAGTGGGCCTATATATACGCTATCTGACATAATGGGACAGACATGCAACAAAGCAAATAATGAGCAAGTATTGAACCCATGACCTTCATTTCTGCAGCTGTACTCTGAGGCAGTTCCTTAGACCACTGAGCCACTGTGACCTTTCTCATATGTCGCTTGTAAATCCCATTTGTGTTTCTATCATTGTGTTTTGTTTTTCTAAATTACTCTCTATGACTGGGGAAAGAATGGGGAAATTCATGAAACACACCAATCTTTTTTTTTTTTTTAAAGATTTATTTTATGCTTTACTGACAAAGATGGTGCGAGAGAGAGACAGGAAGGTATGGGAGAGAGAGGGGAGGACATGCAGCAAAGATTTCGAACACGGGTCGCTGCGAGAAGGACTGAACCTTATGGTACGCGCTCTACTCAGTGAGCCACCAGGGTGCCCCACCTTGGCTCTAGTCTTGCTGGTTTCTCTTTATATTGGATTAATGACAGTATTTTGCTTTTAGAGTGGCCAATCCACTCCCCTTAGTTATATAAATTATTGACACAATAGGAAAGCTGAGAGGACGGAGTAGGGGAAAACATCAGAGAAGGTTCTGGTGGGACAGAAGCCCAGACCAGCAGGGGAAGACCTGCATGTAGACCCAAAGACAGGCGGACTGCCACTACCTCTGGACATGAAAATGTCTGTCTACCCTAAATGATAAGGCATAAGAGCAATCATTTTATGACTTGGGTTCAATTCACTCTCCAACCAGGAGATTAAGACAAAACAGTAGAAAAGAAGATTGAGGGGAAAAGTACATTAACTTACATTGGAGTTGAACCTTTCAGCAAACTGAGACTCCTTGATTTTCACTAAACTACACAGGGAGGTGAAACATCCGGGGCAAGACAACATATCCATATTATCTGAAGTGTTACAGTGAGTGTTGTCATGTGTAAAATTTGAGGTCACTACTTTTGTACATTTGTGAATGAATGGTAGGCCTATCACACATCTAAAATACTCAAGAGGCTTGTATATATGCCTTCCCATGTGAATGATTCTGTGCCTTAGCTCTGATACACAAGTAATGATAAATCAACCAGGATTGCAATTTACAAACTAAAGACCAATTTGGGTTCAGTTATTACATTTTTGCATTGGATTACCATACAAAGCGAGAAAGAAAGGCATAATCACAGAGGGTGAATCACCTTATACGGATTCTACAGTTCATATCAAAGTTGTTTTTACCCCACATTTAAGTCTATCAAAACGTGTAGAATCTTTGTACCAAAGAACTGGAGAAATGCCATCAACAAATGAACCAAACCAAATCAGCTGAATGAGCTTTTAAAAATGCAGTGAAGGGTTTGGAGGCCGATTCAATTGGAGTTTGTAAATGCTTCCCTATAGCTAGACTCATCTACTCTTTTTAGGTACAGGATTCTGTGTGTTTTTTATTACTTCTTTTACTGCCTTGTTTTTATTGTATGTCTCTTCATGTTTGTTTTTGTATGTTGCAACACTGTATCGCTGCTGTCTTGGCCAGGGCTCCATCGAAAAAGAGATCTTGTAATCTCAATGAGACTCACATGGTTAAATAAAGGTTAAATAAAATAAATAAATAAAAACCTTAACTACAACCTCAAACCAGATTTTTTCCGTTTACCCCTTTAACCCATTTGTAGAACAAGCTGTCCTTTCCACTTAGAATACATTATACAGATCTAACCAGATCTAACACAGCAAGAACCCAATCAAGCATATTAATGAGCATTTGCTCATAAATATGGTTGTTTGGGTCCAGGGGTGTTGGAGGGTGAACACCTGACTGACTGCTGTTTGAAATTTTATCTCACTGTAGCATACAGAACATCCTCAGTAACAATACACTGCATTGGGTCGGCCTATTTGAAATGGCCTACAACTTTTTGAGAGTTACCACAATGATCATGACAAACTTGTCTTCAATGTATTGCATGTGAGAGGCATGGAGAGAAAATGCAACAGGAAAAGGTGATTCAAATCAACAATTTTTACCCTCAACAGTAACATGCAATAATTTCAAAGATTTTACTGAGTTAGTTCATATAATATCAAATCACTTTATCTAACACTAACCTGTGGATGGCATGTCTGGGGATACAGATATGCAGAACAGAGAAATAACTTTTTTCCATAGTTGATATGGTAGGCTGATAGTATACCAACAAGCAATACATGTGTTTTGCCTGAAAATAGCATTTCAACATCTGTACTACCGTCTAAAACCTTTACCTCGGTGCCTGTTTGGTTTCAGACTGCCTTGTGACTTGCTTTGAACACAGAAGAGGTAAGAAAACAAGAAGCAAGCTTAGCCTGCGTGCATATCAAAATGAAGCTGAGAAGAAATAGCATTTAACTAGTTTATTTAAAAATCGTACTTGACAAAAAAAATCCACAAAACTATTTTGACTGTACAAGTAGCCCAATATTTTATATTATTATTATTTTATTTTATATTTTAAGTAGGCCTTATGTTCGCCTGGCTCTGGGTAAAGAACGGTTAGCAGTCAAATATTCCAAGGCCTTAGTAAATTAATACAAGCTTAAATAAATTATTGTGAACAAGACAACATATGAATCTCCAGTTAATTCAAAGTACAACATTTGCAAGATACACCTTTGTTTGCTCGTCGTACCAAGCTGTCTCCCCCCGCAGCAGACCAGTGCAGACACTACTGAGCAGACTCAAGTTTACCTCAGGAGAGTAAGACAGGCACAGATTCAATTGTGGAGTACATGCGCCGTCTAGTGGAGAACTGCTGTATTACACGGGAGGCAGCGCTGTACGGGAGGCAGGATTGTACGACGCGTGTGTTTACACTGGGGAGGCAGGCATGTACGGGGGGGCAGTCCTGCGCGGAACACCGGTGTTCCGCGCAGGACTGCCCCCCCGTACATGCGTGCCTCCCCAGTGTAAACACACGCGTCGTACAATCCTGCCTCCCGTACAGCGCTGCCTCCCGTGTAATACAGCAGTTCTCCACTAGACGGCGCATGTACTCCACAATTGAATCTGTGCCTGTCTTACTTTCCTGAGGTAAACTTGAGTCTGCTCAGTAGTGTCTGCGCTGGGGGGGGGAGACGGCTTGGTACGACGAGCAAACAAAGGTGTATCTTGCAAATGTAATACTTTGAATTAACTGGAGATTCATATGTTGTCTTGTTCACAATCATTTATTTGAGCCAGGCGAACATAAGGCCTACTTAAAATATAAAATAAAATAATAATAATATAAAATATTGGGCTACTACAGTCAAAATAGTTTTGTCGATTTTTTTTGTCAAGTACGATTTTTAAATAAACAAGTTAAATGCTATTTCTTCTCAGCTTCATTTTGATATGCACGCAGGCTAAGCTTACCTCTTCTGTGTTCAAAGCAAGTCACAAGGCAGTCTGAAACCAAACAGGCACCGAGCTAAAGGTTTTAGACGGTAGTACAGATGTTGAAATGCTATTTTCAGGCAAAACACATGTATTGCTTGTTGGTATACTATCAGCCTACCATATCAACTATGGGAAAAAGTTATTTCTCTGTTCTGCATATCTGTATCCCCAGACATGCCATCCACAGGTTAGTGCTAGATAAAGTGATTTGATATTATATGAACTAACTCAGTAAAATCTTTGAAATTATTGCATGTTACTGTTGAGGGTAAAAATTGTTGATTTTAATCACCTTTTCCTGTTGCATTTTCTCTCCATGCCTCTCACATGCAATACATTGAAGACAAGTTTGTCATGATCATTGTGGTAACTCTCAAAAAGTTGTAGGCCATTTCAAATACGCTGACCCAATGCAGTGTATTGTTGCTGAGGATGTGCTGTATGCTACAGTGAGATAAAATTTCAAACAGCAGTCAGTCAGCATATTAACCCAATCAAGCATATTAATGAGCAAATGCTCATTAATATGCTTGATTGGGTTCTTGCTGTGTTAGATCTGGTTAGATCTGTATAATGTATTCTAAGTGGAAAGGACAGCCTGTTCTACAAATGGGTTAAAGGGGTAAACGGAAAAAATCTGGTTTGAGGTTGTAGTTAAGGTTTTTATTTATTTATTTTATTTAACCTTTATTTAACCATGTGAGTCTCATTGAGATTACAAGATCTCTTTTTCGAGGGAGCCCTGGCCAAGACAGCAGAGATACAGTGTTGCAACAACATACAAAAACAAACATGAAGAGACATACAATAAAAACAAGGCAGTAAAAGAAGTAATAAAAAACACACAGAATCCTGCACCTAAAAAGAGTAGATGAGTCTAGCTATAGGGAAGCATTTACAAACCCCAACTGAATCGGCCTCCAAACCCTTCACTGCATTTTTAAAAGCTCATTCAGCTGATTTGGTTTGGTTCATTTGTTGATGGCATTTCTCCAGTTCTTTGGTACAAAGATTCTACACGTTTTGATAGACTTAAATGTGGGGTAAAAACAACTTTGGTATGAACTGTAGAATCTGTATAAGGTGATTCACCCTCTGTGATTATGCCTTTCTCGCTTTGTATGGTAATCCAATGCAAAAATGTAATAACTGAACCCAAATTGGTCTTTAGTTTGTAAATTGCAATCCTGGTTGATTTATCATTACTTGTGTATCAGAGCTAAGGCACAGAATCATTCACATGGGAAGGCATATATACAAGCCTCTTGAGTATTTTAGATGTGTGATAGGCCTACCATTCATTCACAAATGTACAAAAGGAATGACCTCAAATTTTACACATGACAACACTCACTGTAACACTTCAGATAATATGGATATGTTGTCTTGCCCCGGATGTTTCACCTCCCTGTGTAGTTTAGTGAAAATCAAGGAGTCTCAGTTTGCTGAAAGGTTCAACTCCAATGTAAGTTAATGTACTTTTCCCCTCAATCTTCTTTTCTACTGTTTTGTCTTAATCTCCTGGTTGGAGAGTGAATTGAACCCAAGTCATAAAATGATTGCTCTTATGCCTTATCATTTAGGGTAGACAGACATTTTCATGTCCAGAGGTAGTGGCAGTCCGCCTGTCTTTGGGTCTACATGCAGGTCTTCCCCTGCTGGTCTGGGCTTCCGTCCCACCAGAACCTTCTCTGATGTTTTCCCCTACTCCGTCCTCTCAGCTTTCCTATTGTGTCAATAATTTATATAACTAAGGGGAGTGGATTGGCCACTCTAAAAGCAAAATACTGTCATTAATCCAATATAAAGAGAAACCAGCAAGACTAGAGCCAAGGTGGGGCACCCTGGTGGCTCACTGAGTAGAGCGCGTACCATAAGGTTCAGTCCTTCTCGCAGCGACCCGTGTTCGAATTCTTTGCTGCATGTCCTCCCCTCTCTCCCATACCTTCCTGTCTCTCTCTCGCACCATCTTTGTCAGTAAAGCATAAAATAAATCTTTAAAAAAAAAAAAAAGATTGGTGTGTTTCATGAATTTCCCCATTCTTTCCCCAGTCATAGAGAGTAATTTAGAAAAACAAAACACAATGATAGAAACACAAATGGGATTTACAAGAGACATATGAGAGAGGTCACAGTGGCTCAGTGGTCTAAGGAACTGCCTCCCAGTACAGGCTGCAGAATTGAAGGTCATGGGCTCAATACTTGCTCATTATTTGCTTTGTTGCATGTCTGTCCCATTATGTCAGATAGCGTATATATAGGCCCACTTATTTGTAAAGTTATGAATTGTTTAAATTGTTTAGATTTTTTTTATTAGGATAGGACAGCACTTTTTTAAATTTGAAATTCAGGACTAATAAACTAAATTACTAATAAACATTAACCCATGTTTACAATACATCTTATATTTAGAGATCTAGAATTTTGTTTTTGACGTTTGGAAATAGCGTGTACAGAAAATACTTTATGAGGTTATATTTTTTTTTTTACCACTGAACATATACCTACTTGTCCACGGGAAACACATTTGTACAGCACACCTGCCTGCAGTAAACAGTGTGTTTGTGCCCAGATGACACCTGGCGGCTGAAATACGAAACTACAACAGGGGGCAGCACTGTACGGGAGGCAGGACTGTACAACGCGTGTGTTTACATTGGGGAGGCACGCATGTACGGGGGGGCAGTCCTGCGCGGAACACCGGACCTGGAGACGTGGCTTGTGATTTCTGCGCTGGGAGAAAGCTGAAAGCCCTCAAGTCCTGTCTGGTGTGTCTGGCCTCTTACTGTGAGCAGCACCTCCAGCCTCACTATGAATCCTCTACCTTTGAAAAACACAAGCTGGTCGACCCCTCCAAGAAGCTTCAGGAGAACATCTGCTCTCGTCACGACGAGGTGATGAAGATGTTCTGCCGTACTGATCAGCAGTGTATCTGCTATCTCTGCTCCGTGGATGAACATAAAGGCCACGACAAAGTCTCAGCTGCAGCAGAAAGGACCGAGAAGCAGAAAGAGCTCGGGGTGAGTCGGCAACAAATCCAGCAGAGAATCCAGGACAGAGAGAAAGACGTGAAGGTGCTTCAACAGGAGGCGGAGGCTATCGATCGCTCTGCCGATGAAGCAGTGGAGGACAGTGAGAAGATCTTCACCGAGCTGGTCCAGTTCATTGAGAAAAGAAGGTCTGAGGTGAAGGAGCGGATCAGATCCCGGCAGAAAGAGGAAGCGAGTCGGGCCGAAGAACTTCAGGAGAAGCTGAAGCGGGAGATCGCTGAGCTGAGGAGGAAAGACGCTGAGCTGGAGCAGCTCTCACACACAGAGGATCACATCCATTTTCTACACAGTTACCCCTCGCTGTCACGTCTCAGTGAATCTACAGACTCACCCGGCACCGATATCAGTCCTCTGCGCAACATTAAGGGTATGACTGCAGCTGTGTCAGAGGCCAGAGATAAACTCCGGGGCATTCTGAGAGAGGAATGGCCTAAGATCTCATTGACAGTGACTGAAGTGGATGTTTTACTGCCACAACCAGAGCCCAAGACCAGAGCTGAATTCTTACAATATTCACGGAAAATCACACTGGATCCAAACACAGCACGCACATATGTGAGTTTCTCTTCTGTGAGCAACAGGGAAAAAAAGGGAAAATATTCTCGTCTCCTTAAATTGCGTGAGGTCCTGAGTAAGGAGGGTCTGACTGGACGTTGTTACTGGGAGGTGGAGTGGAGTAGTTGGGGAGCTTCAGTAGCAGTCTCATATAAGGATATTAGCAGTGAAGGAC
This sequence comes from Centroberyx affinis, assembly GCF_046629955.1. Lineage (NCBI taxonomy): Eukaryota > Metazoa > Chordata > Actinopteri > Beryciformes > Berycidae > Centroberyx > Centroberyx affinis. The sequence goes on along the minus strand of NW_027284414.1, from coordinate 28,130 downwards.
CCTGTAATCTATCTGGATGCAATGACAGGTCTTGGGCATTAGATTGTTCCAACAATAGTTGTGAATTCAGACATAACAGTATCAAAACTCCCATCCCAGCTCCTCTGCATTCCACAATAGGAGTGTACCTGGATCACAGGGCAGGTATTCTGTCCTTCTACAGCGTCTCTGAACCCATGACTCTCCTCCACAGAGTCCAGACCACATTCACTCAGCCCCTCCATCCTGGATTTACGTTTTGTGACGGTGACGTTTAAGCATGTGTAGACATTTTGTGCATAGGCAAGCCGCCCCAGCATCATTATGTCTTTGAATCAATTTGACCCACTTAAGCGTATGGAGACTAAATAGGAGTAAAAGGGGCAAAATTAGGCCAAAACGTCTTTCTTTTTCTTTGTCTTTGCAAATGTTAGAGATAAAGTTGATTGCCCAATTCCTCCCTCAGTATTTCTTCAACTAAATCTGTCACCACACACACACACACACACACACCCTACCCACCACCTCCCACCCCTCCATCATGTAATTGCTATCGTCAGTGATTGCAAATGTTTCAATCTCTGTATTGAAAGATCAGCTTCTTTACCCTCAGACACATGTGTTTCCATAATGCCTGCTACAGTACAGCAAATTGCAGTCCTTTACCGAGCTAAGGCTGTTATGGACACAGCCGATCCATTACTCTTGCACTGTAAATCCTCTGATCGATTGAATGAGTGGAACCATGTGGATCCAGCTGTTTTGAAATGTTTTGAGTGCTACAAATGAACCTTGATGATGTCGGGATTACCTTGTGACGTCCATTCTGGGATTTGTAGTTCATTATCTATGTATTTGTCTATCAATATATACGCTTTATTTCCATTGGCCTACATGTGCTATTTTGACATAACTGAAGAAAATTCAAAATCATGGAAAGTAAGAAAAAAACAAAAAAAAAACTATTGTTTCATACTTGTCCTTCATAGCCAAATATCAGTCTTCATCATAGTGAATAATAATAATAGTAATAATTTTATGTTTTTTTTGCAGAAAATAAGTGGCATATTTTGTTTGGTGTATGTTTTGATTATTTCCCCGTTCCCATACTGTGTTGGGTTTCTCTGCCTCTGCGATTTATGTAACAGTTGTGTCTGATAGTCCTATCTGGATTGTTCTTTGTTTAGTTTCTTTTGCGTGTTTTTTTTTTTTTGGGGGGGGTGTTTTTTGTCCCCTTTTCCCTTTACCCTTCCAGAGGTCCTTTTGTCCTCTCGCTAGGCCGTCATTGTAAATAAGAATTTGTTCTTAATTGACCTGCCTGGTTAAATAAAGGTTAAATAAAAATAAAAATAAAAATATTTAAAGCAAAAGTCTCTCAGTGAAAAAACAGCCACATTTAGAATAAATATTGATTGCATTGTTAGTAATAGAGGTAAAGAAAATGTATAACATATATTTAGTAATTCCATTACACTGTCACTGCTTTAGGCTACAGGTTACCCACAACTGCATGAATAAAGGTGTGTTGTGCAAAGACACTGTAACAGTAGTGTGCAAATTAATGTATTCAAATGATATGATTCAGTTGTTCATTTCTAGGGCTGCAACTAACGATTATTTTCATTGACGATTAATCTGTCGATTATTTTCGCGATTAATCAATTAGTTGTTTGGTCTATAAAATGTCAGAAAATGGTGAAAAATGTGGGTCAGTGTTTCCCAAAGCCCAAGATGACGTCCTCAAATGTCTTGTTTTGTCCACAACCCAAAGATATTCAGTTTACTGTCATAGAGGAGGAAAGAAACCAGAAAATATTCACATTTAAGAAGCTGGAATCAGAGAATTTTGACTTTTCAAAATTACTCAAACCAATTAATCGATTATCAAAATAGTTCGTTGCAGCTCTATTCATTTCTGTAAAGTGGATAGGAAGATGACAGGAGTTCAGAAGTGGACTACAGATTTCTTGTTCTTCCTAAGGAAAATGCGGGATAGCCCAGAAAAGAAGCCACGCTTCTTCTTCTTTGGTTTTGTTGGCAGGCTGTCTTCGGCACTGGAACTCTGAGGTCCTATAGGTTCGACCAGCTGGACGGGTGGAAGTGTCTTTTCCAGGGTCAGAAAGGACAGATCCTCAGTGTCCTTGGTCTCATGGAACAAACTGCTAGACACCTTGATGTGAACAACAGCCTCACACACATGGAGAAGAGAGGATGAACGTGAAGCTTCAGCCTCCTGAATAGGTGGAGGGTGGTCAGCCTGGATGTCCTTGGCCTCATGGACTGCGCTTGATACACTGATATCCTGCTGGTTCAGGATGGCTGCTGCCTTGTTGTCTGCTGCCTTCATGGTTTCAATCAAGCATGGTGGAGCCTTGACCTGAACCTGGATGGCTGGAGCCTCTGACTCCTGAAGCAGGTCGGTTGATCCTTCCTTAAGCAGGTGGATCAGGGTGACAGAGCTTTCAGCAGCGGCCTCAATCTGTGCACGAGGCCTGAATGTTTCCGTATTGATGATAAAAGGACATTCGTCTTTCTCATTCTCCAAGTCCTGGAGGAGCAGCATCAGTTTAGAATCAGTTCTGACAATTGGCTCCCATTCATCAAGATGATCTTGAGTAGGGGCATGGTGTGCAGCGCAGGCAGCTAGAAATGTAGAACTCACTGATGAGGAATCATAGAGGTGCTTTTCACCAAGTTCCTCCTCCTCCAGGAGGACTGAGAGGAACTGCATCAGGTGAGAATCAGTGCTGCTGACAACAGGTTCCAATTTGTCAAGCTGGTCCAGAATCAGCCCATGCTGTGGGGAGCAGTCAACTGCAAATCTAGAGAGATGTGATGAAGCGTAGAGGAGCTCCTCACCAAATCCCTCCTTCTCCAAGTCAAAGTGGGATTTGACCAGTGGCTCCCACTCATCCAGGAAGCCCAGAGTGGATCCACAGGGTGAGCAGCAGTCAGCCACAAATCCAGATGTGTCACCTGGGGGAGCATAGAGGTATCTCTGTCCAACTGCCTCCAGGTGGTAGTCATTGTCAAAACCAGTGGAGGAGTGCTGAAGCAGCCTCAGTCTCTCAATGAGTTTGAAGTCATCAGTCACTGGAGCCTCAACAAGGAGGAGCAGGTTAGACTGAGCCTCAACATGCTGAGCTGGGTGGATGGATACTCCAGCATTACCTAACGCTGTGTGTCCGGTCATGAGAGGAGAGTCTCTCTTTGAGGGAGGAAGGTCTCCTTTGTCCATATAGAGAAGTCTGTATGCTGATGAAGCTGTGCTGACTATTGGCTCCCATATATTAGGTGACAGGGCGGCGTCAAGCTCAGCAGTCACTCCAGAGAAACTAGAGGCTTCAGCATAAAGGTACTGCTCCTTCTTCAGGACTTGCAAACATGTAGTTGATGTTGTCATGGCGATCGTCATTGAGTCGAGCGACCATTTGCATTGATGCTGAAAGAAATGCAATGGCAACATCTTAATGAAACAACCACATGATGTAGCTTCATTCCAGGTCAACATGCTTCATCATAGCTTTATCTTATGTCTTTCATCATAGTTTTGTTTCAACAACAAATCTAACTGTCAATTTACAATGTTAATCAAAGGAAGTAAAGGGAGTAAAGGAAGTACTAGACACAAATGTAAATCCTTCAACACAAACAACTAGTCTATCCTGATTGTCTGTTTCTTGTTTGTCTGTTCAGCAAAATCCTCTGTACTACTCTTTTTATGTTAAATAATAAAATTAAAAACACATGTGGCTTACCAGGATGGAAATCACTCTCCATGGTTTCCTTTCTAAAAGGTAGATGTTGTTGATGTTTCTCCAAATAAATGCAATGTGAGTTTTCTGTCTCAATGTGCAGGTGAACACTGATCAGAGATGAAACTGTGAGTCTGATGTGTTCAGGTCAGTCTGCCTTTATGACACTGACATTCTAAATTCTATCAACTCTGCTGTGTTCTGTTTACATATGGTTTGCATATGGTTTAGAACCTAGACATGATTAAAAAACACATAATTGAATATATATTTTTTTTATTTAGGTACCCCTTTTTATGTAGGAGAAAATTATTTTGATTTTGTAAGTTATTCATCTTCAAGTCAACTTTTCAGGCTTGGAATTTCTCTTTTCCAGGACAACCTGTGCATCAACCCATGCAGTTAATAGGAACCCGGGTGGTATTGTAAGCACATAATATTACTGTGTAGGTACCAGACGAAAACCTCCCTGATACATAATGTACTTACAACAGTGTAACAACACAGTGTAACTTCAAAGTGTACAAACATAATATACTAAACTAAATACTTACAACAAGAGTTCAGCACCTGAGACAAGTAGTGCTGAGTTATGTGACATTTCCCACTCTTTTCTTTACTGAATTAATGTTATGTTGTGCCTCACTGAGCACTAATGTGATAGGTTATAATATATGACGTGATATTTGTATGGAAGCCCATTTCTGCCAGTGTGATGAAAAAAAACGGTTCTGTAAGTCATTATAATGAGAAACTTTCTCAAAATAATGTCTTAGTATCTCAAAATAATGAGAAACTTTCTCAAAATAATGACTTAGTATCTCAAAATAATGAGCTAGTATCTCAAAATAATGAGAAACTTTCTCAAAATAATGAGTTAGATAAACAATAAATTGTTCCACAATGACGCATCCACCATTTCAAAAAGTGACACCTACTCTTACAAAATGCTTGATTGCACAAAATACAAATAAAACTGGTACTTTATAAGGATGGAAGGTAACTTCAGTGCACTGTTGACAAAATGATTCCACTCTTACAGGCTGCACCCAAGTCACATTGGAGGCTATTACCTTGTTAAGAATCATTTACTTTGCAGTTTATTTTGATGGCATTTCTATTCTATTGTATGTTTCTTTAAACATTGTTTACATATCAGCAACTTATTTTGTCTGCTGTGCCTTTTCATTTTATTGTGTATTGTGAAATATGTTATAGTGATTGTTTTTATTTATTGGTCCAATATTTTCATAGTTTCAATTTGTTACCATGCTGACCATTCTGGGGGGGTTTAGAGTCAGATGTCCGTAATACAATTTTTTTTTTTTATTATTATTGGTACAACTATGTTCGAGCATACTTATTGGCCCATTATGAATTTTAATAACCATTTTAAGGATTATCTTGCTTACCAACTCTACTCCTAAAAGGCTGTAATCCTCCACTGGCGTTTTGGAACTATTTGATTGGCCGCAGTCCGCAACCTGGGCGGAAGTGCTGCCTGACAGACAGATGTCAGGACCAACAGATACCTCGTACTCCGACGTCGTCACGCTTTTGCTTACGTGGAAGCAGGAAGCGTAATTCCCCGGTCTTCCGGGTTGTAGTTCTCCTGTAGCAGCTCACTTGTTTTGGAGGTGCGATGGCCGTGGATCCGGCGCAGTCTCTCCGGGTTTCGGAGATCAAGGACCCGGCGGCCCTCTTCGAGCGCTACAACACCGAGGAGATCCGCCGAATCGAGCGCAAAGTCCGCGGAGAGATCGAGCAGAAGAAGGAGGAGCTGAGGCAGATGGTGGGGGAGCGGTACCGGGATCTGATCGACGCCGCCGACACCATCGGAGAGATGAGGCAGTGCTCGGAGAGCGTGGTCCAGTCCATCCAGGACATGCACCAGTACTGCCACAAGTTGAAACAAGGCAAAGCAAGTGCCGCTAGCAGCAAGCAAGAGGTAAACGGATAGCCTAACTAGCTATGTTGTAGCGTTATAACCCCCACCAAACCCCAATGCGTTCCGTCTCCTCTCCTCCAAAACTGCCATTTAAAAATCTGCCAATTCAATGTTGCTTTGCGTATCGGCTAATATACACACAGGGTATGACATGACTTAAGACGTGTTACGAGTCATTAGGTTCCACTCTTCCATTCGGCATGCAAACAATACACCAAGCAGCACATATTTCAATAAAATCTCAACTTTTAGAATCGGTTCGCCTGCTGTTTCCAAAATCATCTTCCACCAAAACATACCGTGGAGATCCGTCGCGAGCAGGACGAACCAGTTCTAAAACTTGAGATTATATTGAAATTTAGTGCTGCTTGATGGATCACTGGCATGCCGAATTTACCAGACGACACTAATGATTCATGAACTGTCTCAACTCATGTTCTGCCAGTATATACGTTTGCTGATAAGCTAGAAAACACTAAATTGTCATATATTAGAATGTAGTTTCGCCTGCGCTCGGGCTGAGCCACTATCCACCTGCTGTAAAACTCTGCACTCTCACTTATATGGCCTCAAACTGATTTGAAAGTTGTCAGCAGTGTGTGCTTGTGTGTTACATTTTTCTTGTGAGTGATGGTACTATGCACCTATGCACACTCTTCTAATAATTTAGCTTTAGAAACATCCAGTCATTTGCTTTGATGTAAGTTTGTAGCAATAATACATCACTTTGCATGTTTGCCTTTCTCTCTTTAAATAACCCCAACACACACATACAGTACACACACTGTCTCAAATCTCAACGTAGGCTACTATGTGTAAAGATGCAATGTGTCATCCTGCTGCAGAGCCAATGGCAGTGGCAGGAGAAGTTCTACACCATGGCCTCTCAGATCAAGCTGCTCCTGGAGATCCCCGAGCGTATCTGGAGTGCCATGGAGGCGTCCCAGTACCTCCAGGCCACCCAGCTCTACCTGCTGTGCTGCCACCTGCACAGTCTGCTGCAGCTGGAGGCCGCCACCGGGGGGCACTACAGCCCCGTGCTGGCCCGCTTCCCCATCCTGGTCCGGCAGGTGGCCACCACCGGACACTTCAGGTACAGGAGATGAATTGAATTAAATGAAATGATTACTGTCTATGGCACAAATTGGCTACAGATAGGCGCTATGGTACTGTATGTCTTGTGCTTTTTTTCTTTGCACTGAATGTGGGGCCCTGTACCACGTGTCTGTATGTAGGCTACTTGTGTTTCTACATGTCTCTGCACCTCTATCACCAAGACAAATTGCCCTACACTTGTTGTGCTTTGCGGTTAGTGATTCTGATGAAGAAATCCAAGGCACAGAATTGGGGGGATGAGTGATTAACTGGGCTCTTCAGTGTGTGTGTGGTCCCCTTTACCTCTGGCATTATCATGCATCTCATATCTGGATTGTGTCTAGATCTGATTTAGCTGGATTACATTACACCTAGCATTAAAATGCATTTACAGTATACACTTCCATGGGTGATTTGGGTGATTAGATCTTTAATGCGTCTTGGGTGAATTTACATCTGAATGTAATGTGTTTTTGCGCCATCCAACTATAATCCAGTTACCCAGGTGGAAATGGGGTCATGTCCACTTGGCCAGTCTGCCAAAATATGAGTCAGCACCTCACGCTACCTATTTGGTGTTTTCAGTCTAGGGCTGTGGTTCTCAATCGTGTGCCATCGTGACCCAAGAGTCTACAGGTTTTCATTCCAACCAAACACTACAGCAGCTGATGAGCACCTTCAACCAGAGTCGAGGAACTAATCAGTCAAATCAGCTGCTGTAATGTTTGGTTGGAATGAAAACCTGAAAACCATGTGGGTCAAAGTGTCAATAGAAGTCAGTTAGTCAGTCTTCCTATCCTCTTTCCAGGTCAACCATTCTCCTAGACAGCAGGTCTCTGCTGCGGGGGCGGGCCGTGTCAGACCAGGCTATCGCAGAGGCCTTAGTGTCCACCATGCTGCTGGAGGACAGCTCACCACGCCAGGCCCTGGCTGACTTCCTATTGGCCAGGAAGGCATCCATCCATCAGCTGCTCAACCAGCCACAGCACGGTACTCTATGATCCACACAAAAGTTGTTTAACAGTTGATTAATGAATGCTTACTTAAAAATGTGGGTTCGAATTTGGCCTGGGAGGCTTATTGCATATCAAACAAAGCAAAATGCCCCAAGATAATCTTTAGAAATGTGTAATAATCTAGAAATATCTTTCCCCTGTCCCAGGCGCTGGGATCAAGGCCCAGGTATGCAGCCTGGTGGAGCTGCTGGTGACGACCCTGTTCCAGGCCTATGCCGTCTTCTACATGCCCCCAGAGGGAAGCCCCAGGCTGGGAGAGGGGGCCCTGAGCTGTGGCATGCTCTTCTCCACTCTGGAGAATGTCACCTCCAGCACACCCACAGGTAAACAGCTGTGACGTCCTGGAAGTCAGACTGCTGGAGGTACCGGGGTGTAGGACTAGACCATGGTATGGAGTTGTAGGACTGGACCATGGCCTGGAGGTATGGAGGTTTAGGATTGGACCATGGTCTCGCGGTATGAAGGTCTAGGACTGGACCATGGTCCAGAGGTATGAAGGTGTAGGACTAAACCATGGTCTGGAGCTATGGGGGTATAGGACTGGACCATGGTTCGGAGGTGTGGAGGTGTTGAACTGGACCATGGTCTCTAGGTGTGGAGGTGTAGGACTGGACCATGGTCTCTAGGTATGGAGGTGTAGGACTGGACCATGGTCCGAAGGTGTAGAGGTGTAGGACTTTCAGAAAAAAGAAGCCCCAGTGGGTTCGAATTTGAACTCTGACAGATTTGCGCCACTGGATCGCAGGTTTACTAGATTAGGAAATTGAGGAATTGTTTCTAATGCACTGACATAATCTTTCCTCTCACGATAATGTCTCCCCCAGGTAAAGGCAGGAGGGTGTTGCAGGAAGAGATGAGTACAGGAAGCTGCTTCAAGTACCTGCCTTCCTCCATCTCTGAGTTCCAGCCCGCCCTTCGCACCCTGGCTCAGCCAATCCAAAGAGAGCAGCTACGGGACACACTGCAGCAGTGGATTGATACGTAAGTTCCAGCCAAAAATGACATGTGAATCTCGAGTAAAAAAAACAAAACAAAAAAAAGAAAACAGTAGTACAAGTCGATAGACCGACATCAGTAATGACAAATGACGAGGAACAGAAAATTAATAGTGCTCCCTAGATGCATTCCTCCCCTTGCACCACTCCGTTAGCCCTTGTTTGTGCTAAAGAACACCTGTGAAGCGAGGCTGGGATTGCCTATAGAGGCAAACAGGTAACGACAAGAAAACGTCCCACATGTAGGTGATGAGATTCAGTGTCAGGGCAGAAATAGTTTGTCTTTTCAGCCATGGATATGTCAGCAAACAATCTGAGGAGATTGAGATATGTTGCACAAAAAACACCTCGTCTCCAATCTCCAGTCCAACAAAGGCATGGGACACAGTCAGGTGTTGAATTTATCCAGACCAAGAGAAAGTTAAAGGTGCCGTGACTTTTTCCACGTACGTTTTAAAGCTACACTAGGCAACCTTGTGCGTTGGTGGCCCCAAATGGCAACGAGAGGGTACTGTTTGAATTTTGACAAAAAAGTCAATACCTAGAAATAGGGTGAATCTACAGTGTCTCAATTAGTAGGGGTGATACAGCCCCACTTTGTGATTTGGCTAATAAGACAGCTGGATTTCTACATAAAAACCATGCAGAGTGCAGCTTGAATCCATGTTTGATGTTTCCCCCATGGCTTATAACTGTTACTCCTCCAATTTCATATATTCCAACACTACTGTAGTCAAACTGCGCCGTTAGCAAACTCTCTCTTCCCCTTCTGCTGCCAGCTGTAAGGAGGACATCTGCCGTGGCGTTGGCAGCCTGCTGGTCTATGTGAAGAGCCTGAAGGGGCTGGCAGCCATCAGAGATGCCGTCTGGGACCTGCTGTCCACCGAGTCCATCAGTCAACACTGGAGCACTGTCTGCCAACGCCTGCTAGAGCGCCCCCTGGCCGTCTGGGATGACTTCCTGCAGCAGCTCTTCCTTAAGCGCCTGCAGGTAACTCAATTTCTCTCAAGACAGATGAGACCATGGAGGAGACGATTGGCAGCATCTATCTCCCACCAGTGGTATTGTTAGCGCTAGTATTTCTCAAAATTAAGACCGTGTTTCCCATAAACCCTGTTTGTTGACGCTGTGGTCCCTCCCCCATTTTCATTATTTCATTGACATTTCCCATCTCTCCTCCTTCTCGTTGCCCCAGGCCATTACCCAGGAGGAAACGGGGGCTATCTCGGCGAGCTCCACCCAGCTCCTCACTTCGGCCCTGAGGGATCTGGAGGCCCAGACGGTCCACCCGTCCCCGCCGCCCTCGTCCGGTGCCAAGCCCAGCCCCGGCTCGAGCCGCGGGGCCCAGTACGAGGTGGACGTGGCCTCCTTCCTTTGGTCGGAGGCTCCAGGGGACCTGCTGAGTGACGCGGGCTGGGTAAGCGTGACCCAGCGGGGGCAGCAGCAGCAGCGGAGCGGCCTGGCCATGAAGACCCAGGCCCTGACTCCCTGCGTTCAGAACTTCTGCTCCTCCATGGACGCCAAGCTGAAGGCCAGGCTGGATGACCTGCAGCACTACCTTCCCTCCCAGGACAAAGGTAGGGACGGTTCAGTCATAAAATACTTGACGCACTAGTCACTTGTCATTAAAGACTGTTCCAATGTGTATTATCTGGCTTTTAGTGATCAGAAATGCCCGCCTTTGTCCTTTGTCCATCTCATCTTGGTAGGGTCCGACTCCACGCCAGTCCCAGTCTCAACCTCTGGACCCACCGAGGGCTCCTCAACGTCCTCGTTCGACCGCTTCACGGACTCTGCGGCGGTGGAAGAGGCCTTGCGGGAAGGCTGCCTCGCCTGCGTTCGTCACATCTTGTCCTCCGTCCGCTCCGAACTGGCCGCGGCCTCGCCCGACCCCAGCCACGCCCGCCTCAGCTCGGTCCTTTTCATGGCCAGGCTGTGCCAGTCCATGGGCGAGCTCTGCCCCAGCCTAAAGCATTGCATCCTGGGGAAACAGAGCAGGGCCGAGGTCGTCACCAAAGGGACCCCCAGGCAGGGCAGGAAACTGGGCAAAGCCAGGGCAGCCGTGGAGGTCAGCCCAGCCCAGGCCAAGTGGGCGGGTCTGAAGGACGAGCTCCTCGCCTGCAGCATGGAGGCCTACCGCATCTGGAGCTCCGCCCTCTCTAAAGTCAGAGACTGCACATGTGATTTTTTGCTTATGTTTTTTTGCTGCATGTAGCATGGAGTTTATTTTGAACAGTCTAGAATCTTGTTTGGCAGAGACAAAGACAGTAAAAGGATTGCAGGGTAATAATATCTTTGTCGTGTTCACAGAACTTGAATGGATAAAACAGTCCTTCCACTGTTTGTTATGGTAGTTTAGCTAGTACAGCATAAAATGGCGATTATGGAAGTTTAAGGGTTAGTTGCTATGGTGACATTAAAGTCCGGGCATTAAAGCCGTAAAGTCTGTCACATTTGCTTGAGAACTGTGCAGATGTGTCTGTCGCACGAGTTCTTAGCAAACTGTCAAAACTCAACTGAAAGCTAACGTTAGCAACAAGTTTAACGTAACATTATCAAAGACTGTACTTCTCTCGCTAGCTCTTCTAGTCAACATTAGCATATAAGCAATCCATGGACTTGCTGTAAGTTGGAAGTTAGCCCAACAGTACACATAAAAATGGCTGATGCTCCATCCATTCAGGAACGTTGATTTGAATGGGAATGACCGTTTTACCCATTCCAGATCTGTGGTTGTGCTCCTTGCTCCAGACGGTTTTTAGCTAATATCAAATTAGAGACGCAGGTGATTAGTATGGTAAGCACAATGAATGAGCAATGCGCTCTAAACAGATAGAGATAGAGATTATATCCAGAGTTGATTTACAACATGCGTTTTTCTGTTAATCAATTTCTTGAAAGATTTGTGTTGGTGTTTTGTTTTAAATTTGCAGAGAGAAGATAATAGTAAATCACTGAGTCTTCCCTTAAACTTAGGGGAATCCAAATATTTAACAAACATCACTTCTTAAATTAAGAGGAGTAGCAATGTTTTCAGCCAGGATGCTGCTAGCAAGCATGTGTGTGCTAACAACAAGCTAGCAGGCTAGTAGAAGAGTATAGAATGAGAGTCTATGGAGCCAAGGCATATAGAGGCAGAGGTGTGTTCAGTTCAGTTGGCTGTAAAAAAATAAAATAGACGGACTGCTGTATTTGACAGGCAGGTCAGGACTTAAATTCATTATGATTTTTGGACATTTTCCTGAAATTTGAATATTGAAATTTGTTCTGACAGTCTTAAAGGATAACACTGGTGTTTTTTAATGCATTTCTTACCGTCAACAAATCCTATGAAAATAACAAAATCAGCAATGATTTTGTATTGCCAACAAGTCTCGTCCATGTAGCCGGTGCCCAATGAAGCCATGTCCCAGCAGCCATAGAACTCCATTGTATTAAAAAAAACAATTAAAAACACGTCACAGAGCCATGCCGTTGCTCTGGGCAACATATTTCATCATCGCGATGCACCGGGCCGGCCGACTTTTTCCTCAAACAACTTAATAAGCCGACCGTAAACACGTTTGCGATCTCAGGAAAGTAGTTCCGTAGCACCGAAAATAGTCCCCAGAATGAAGAATTTGCTCCCATTTGAATTTGATTTGGCAATGACTACAGTAGCCTGACTTTTCAGGGTAACAGTTAGCAATTTTTAAAATTGAAACTATGTCTTTGTGAGCTGTATTTCAAGGTTTTTAGCTTACAATTGGAGCCAATGACTTCTGGTTTGAAGGCTAAAAACGGTACGTGGGAAGTCAGAAAGTAATGGGAGTAGAGCAAACGCATTGTTGATTTTGTTATTTTCATAGGATTTGTTGACGGTAAGAAATGCATTAAAAAAACAGCGTTATCCTTTAACAACAGCTGGGTAAAATGTGTTCAGTCTCGGAACTTGGCTAGAAATCCTATTTACTGGTTGTGTTTTGACAGGTGTTGCTGGATAAGTTCGCCACAGCGCTTCTTGCTGAGTCTGCCGGCGCCATCCTAACAACAGCCACAAACTGGGAGGATCTAGAGATCCAAGAAGAGGCCGAGTCGGGCAGCAGCGTCACCTCCAAAATCAGACTTCCTGTCCAGGTCAGCGACTTGACATGTTCTCTCTGTTGGTAGATGTTCAAACCAGAGGTGGGACCAAGTCAACTTTGCTCGAGTCCCAAGTCCCAAGTCCAGTCTTGAGGCACAAGTCTCAAGTCAAGTCTCAAGTCTAAATGTAGATTACCAAATCAAGTCCAAGTCATTAATGTAGAACAGCAAGTCAAGTCAACTAAATATCTAGGACTTTTCAATGCAATATGGTTTTAATAGGATAGAAACTTGGTAAGAGCATCATGAGTTTGATTTCTATAATAAGTTTCAACTTCAATAAATTCAATCATTCCATACAAATTCAGAAAACAGAATTTCAATTCAGTTGTCGAAGCGTTGTTGAAGCGTCTGATCCTGAAACCTGTGTGTCTCCTCCAGCCGTCTTGGTTCGTCCAGTCACTGTTGTTCCAGTTGTGTCTGGAGGTGAACAGGGTCGGGGGCCACGCTCTGCCCCAGCCCACCCTGCGGGAGCTGCTGCAGGCCTGTCTGGACCAGGCCCTGCACCACTACCACAGCCTCACACAGCAGACCCAGAGCAAGGTAACTGCTCCACACACACACAGTCTGGACAGGAGAAATTTCACGTGCTACATACACCCCTTCCAAGTATTCTGTTAGAATGGAAATCAAAAGGCAGTAAGGTTACCAACATAATTTATTTTCATTTAAGATTTATATTTAAGATGCTCATTTTAATTGTACTTACCTTTACAGTCACAATGAAACCGCATTTTATCTTAACTAAACCCTCATCTTACTTCCTTAATTTGCCGCATTTCCGTAATGCAGAGAGGGATCATTCATAAGTGCAAACTAATGGTAGATCAGTTATGGAGAGAAAGGCAGTTTTATATGATTGGAGCGGTGGGACTATTCAAATATCTGTGATGTTTTATTGGTTGGATTGTGTATGTACACCTCCTCCTGGTACACAGTGATGTCACCACTAAAGTAATGAGATTTTGATATAAAAATACAAGATTTTTTTTTTGGGGCATTAATTGTCAAATAGGTGTATTGTATGATAGAATGAGCTAAAAAGGTGAAAAGGTCATTTTTCATTTCAGTGTGACTTTAATACACTTTAAAGTCAATTTTTAGTATAACCCACACTGAATGTTTTGCATTGATGAGCAGTTTGCATGGGAAATGTTGAGTCTTTGGGATGTCTTATCATTTCTTAGACTCTTTCTTTCTCATCACCCACCTCTGCTTTGCCCCCCCCCCCCCCCCCCCCCTCCCTCCCTCCAGGAGTGTGTATTCCCTATGACCCAGAACAGGGCCTTGCAGTTGTTGTTTGACATTCGCTGTCTCAGTACCACACTGGGCACCAGACCAGAAGAGGGCAAGAGCTCCCGATCACACCAAGACCCCAGGTACCACACACACACACACACACACACACAAACACACACCATACACACACCATACACACAACCCCAATGCTGCTGAGGACATTTGATTGGCTGAAGCCCCATTTAGACACAGGATTAGAATTATAGGGGTAACACTGGTACTAAAGTCTCAGCCATGCTCCTCTGTTATTTTCCTTATTATTCTGGATGGTTCTCAGCCACACAGACAGAGGTGAATAGTATGGTCAGATGTTCCCAGATGCAAAGGTTGCTTCACACGGCCATTCAGTAGCATGGAGCCATTTGCTAGGTACTGCTAACATTAGCAGTCATCGGTGCAGAGAAAGTGTGTTTCACCCTAACCACCTGTAGGGGGAAGCAAATCACCAGTAGTTTTATTTGTGGCTGAAATGTTTCAGGGTTTCAGGGTTTCAAGTATGGAAAAAGATTTTGACCATTCCCAGGTGTCGGTGTGTATGGAAATTATGAGAAAATGGCAAATAAAAGAATGGAAAAAAATATGTTTCACTTGTATATTAACTGGTATATTAATTGGGCAATATACTGTATATTAGCGAGACATTGACACCAATTTGTGAAGAGCTGGCTTAGTGACCCAATTTGCATGCACCCTTTGCTTTGTGTCTTCCAGGATCCAGCAGGTCTGTGATTGGCTGGAGAGCTACATCGACCCCTTTGACCTGGATGTGTTCACACCACCGCTCAACGCCAACCTCAACCGCCTATCACAGAGGACCTCGGTACAATTACCATTACCATCAACACTTGCACAAGAAAGTGGTTCAGCATGGAGTCTACAATCTAGATTTATATGTACATAGATGTAGATATATACTGTATGTATGTATATATGTACAGCTTGATAAACAGAAACACTTTACCTAAATTAGGGTTCCACTGATTTCTGAAGTTCAATAACAATATTTTGGATTGAAGCAGCTGATATTTTGTGCACAATGATTTGTGCAGCTATTCAATATCTTTAAATGTAATCAATTTCATGGCAAAAAAAGAAATTTCAGGGTTTTCAGGGTGGAAACACCTCTTAAGCAACATTTAGACCATCATGGGACACTAAAACTCTCCACTGAGTATTGATTTGATCAATATCTGTCATATCATAGATGGGTGACTCTGGCTGATATCTGATTTTTAATAAAAGGCCCAATATTGCCCTGATGTATGGTTCTAACCAATGTGATAATGTTCTAACATTGATAACATTATTCTAGCATATTCCTAATGCTGTAACATGTTTCAGGTGCTGCTGGGTCTGCTGACGGGCTCGGAGAAGTTTGCCTCGCGCAGCAGCAGTGTAAACTCCCAGGAGCCTTATAACATCCTGCCACTGGCCAGCAGCCAGATCAGGTCAGTGGGGACTGTGGTTCATAACAAATTAAAGGTGCCATGTGTATCATTTTAACATCAATAAATCATTGCCACATTAATTTTGAGGAATTAGTGTAATTACCATAAACAAACCAAGACCATCACTGAGAAGATTGGCAGCCTGCATTTTACATTGTGTGTCACTGGGTTGAATTTGGCGGGAAATCTGCTGGGTTGCTTTACGGCACAAAACAGGAAGAGGACGCTGTTCTTCCAGAGCAAAAGAGCTAAAGCTTTCAGAGTTTCTGGCAATGGCAGATGGTGGAAGGAGTGGAAGGCCGATGGAAAAATCACTTCCATAATTTTTTTATCAGGAAGGGGCAGGAAGCAGCAGGGTTTATGGGAAATGTGGTCTTAATTTGGAGTAACACTAACAAAAATGTACTGGTGTCAGAATCTTCCTAAACAAAAGTAAAAGGTAACTCAATAAAGTTAGTTTTTTTTTTTTACAAAAGAGAAAGAGAACATTGTTACATATGACATTCCCCATGTAATGTAAACAGAGGACAGAGTTCAAACTAGATTATTTTAATTAAAACAAATTTTACAAAATAAAGTATATGATGCAGTGCTTATGGAGAGCCTACAAAAATTGCATTGAAGGTGGAAATCCTCTGAAACAGCATTTAGGCCATCATGGGACACTAAAACTCTCCATTGAAACCCAGGATACTAATAATAAACATACTGATGCATACTTGTGTGGAATCTGATCAAAATGTCTCATTAGAATCAATTCAGGTTAAGGCCTTCCCATAGACAACCAGTGCAGTATTGAACAATTCTACAATAATCAATCAAATCAATCAAAAAATCAATCAAACTGCATCATATCCATCATATGAGAGGTGGACGATTGACTGGACCAGATCTGATCAGGCAAATGGATATGTAGTGGTGGAAGAAGTATTCAGATCTTTGACTTGAGTAAAAATAGCAATACCACAGTGTAAAAATACTTTGTTACAAGTTAAAGTCCTGCATTCAAAATCTTACTTAAGTCAAAGTACAAAAGTATTGGCATCAAAATATACTTAAAGTAGCAAAAGTAAAAGTAGTCATTATGCAGAATGGCCCATTTCAGAATCATATATATCATGTTATTGGACTATAATTATTGATGCATTAATGTGTTCATCACTTTAATGTTGCAGCTGGTAAAGGTGGAGCTAATTTTAATATTACTTTATATACTGCTGGGTAGCTTAACCTATAAAAATATATCATAATTTATTAGTTGATTTATAATTTGTATTAATAATCTAAATCTGCAAAGTAAATAGTAACTAAAGCTGTCAAATAAATGTAGTGGAGTAAAAAGTACAATATCTCCCTCTGAAATGTAGTGGAGTGGAAGTATAAAGTAGCATGAAATAGAAATACTCAAGTAAAGTACAAGTACCTCTAAAGTGTACTTAAGTACAGTACTTGAGTAAATGCACTTAGTTAAATTCCACCACTGTGGATATGTTGGTCTAACCTTAGCACGGCCATTGACTGTGTTTTTTCTTCTCCAGGTTCGGGTTGCTGCCTCTCAGTATGTCGAACCTGCGCAAAGCCAAGTCGGCCACAAGGGGCGCCGACATCACTCGGCCACTGGTGAGTTCCAGAGGAGGGGTTTTGCTAGCTAAAGCTGCCGTCCAGCGACGCGGCCACGTTACCCACCACTGGGTCTGACTGACTTCATGTGTAGGCCGTTTAAAGTAGGGGTGTCACGAATCTCCAAATCCACGATTCGATTTGACTTTTTGATTTTAAGGTCACGATTCGATTTAAAAAAAAAAAAAACATTTCAGCACTGACGGCTATGCCATTGTTAGTGGGTGCGGTGGCGCGTGCATGGTTTTTTTGTTTTTTTCTTCGGACGCGTGCAAGTAGGCAGGGGTGGAGAGAAAAAAAAATACTAGGAGAATCGCAAACCTGCTTGTGATTTTGAAGGTCGAAATCGAACACTCATTTCGATCGATTTTCGATTCAGAATCGAAATCGTGACACCCCTAGTTTAAAGTGTTGCTGTTTCATATGCAGTATATTTCTTCATTTCTCTGTTGTGTGCCATTCATTTGTTCCACCCTGGGTAAACACTGTCTGTTACACGCTTTGCCTTCCCAGCGTTTTTGAGCGCGAGAAACCCAGGCAAGTTCATTAGTGGGTTTTTGTTTGTGTGTGTGTTAGTTTCTCTATGTAGTATTGTAAGTAGTACCCTGGTTTTGCCATTGGTGCATTTGCAGTGTGACTGTGCAATATTAGTACATGAAATGTTGATTCTTGTGTTTGGCTGGGTGAAAAGCTAAGGAATGCTACTATGCTAACTAATCTCCCTTTGCTGTCTATGGGCTTGTAAATTGGATCAGTATCAGATTGCTTTGTTGCCGTAAGAATTTTGACTGCAGCAGCACAGCAAATTTAACCCCGGGGCAGTCTTGCGGGTATTAGAGGACCAATCCCATCTTGAGATTCACTCTTTATTTCTGTTAAGTTTGTTGAACTCGTCAAAAATGTGTCTCACATGGAGCTCAAATTGGGATTCTTCCAAAATTTGACAAAAGGCGACCATTCTAAACTCAAAGGAATACACCAAGTTTTTGGTCAACTGTCCTGTTAAGTGATGATAAAATCATCCGTGTGTCCCTCCTGGATCATTGGCTCCACTGCTCCATGCTAACACTTTAGCATACACTATGTTAAGTGATAGTAGGCTCCATGCTAGCATTTTAGCATACACTATGTTGATAGTAAGCTCCATGCTAACACTTTAAAAATACACTGTGATAGTAGGTTCCACGCTAGCATTTTAGCATACACTATGTTGATAGTAAGCTCCATGCTAACACTTTAAGCATACACTATGATAGTAGGCTCCACGCTAACACTTTAGCATACACTATATAAGAAGACTGATAGTTTAGTAATTAAAATGTTAATGGTTTTTGTTATATGATCATAATAAAAATAAAATAATATTATTAACGCAATATGTAACCAGATTTATTTTTGGAACTGCTTCAGGTACACAAAGATTTTATATACACAGTCTCCCATCGCCTTCTACATTCAATTCATATGGAAACAGAAAAAGTGTTAGCATGGAGCCTACTATTACTCAACATAGTGTATGCTAAAGCGTTAGCATGGAGCCTACTGTCACTCAACACAGTGTATGCTAAAGCGTTAGCATGGAGCCTACTGTCACTCAACACAGTGTATGCTAAAGCATTAGCATGGAGTAGCGGAGTCAACGGTCTACCGGGGACACATGGATGATTTTAGTGTCTATGTTCTCATCACATTACGGCTAAGTTGACCAACAGGACAATCTACCAAAAGCTCAGTGTATTCCTTCAGGAGCAAACATTTACATTTGATCCTTCCCTCCAGCAGGCGCCTCCAGCCTCCACAGCAATCAGAGATGACAGCTTCCGGCCCGGCAGCCTGTTCAGACAGCTAGCCCACCAGGACGAAGAAACAGCGGCTCCCTCTTTATTCAAGTTAAGCTGGCTGTCTGGCATGGCCAAATGATCTCTTTTATCGCTGAGGACTTTTTATTTGCAGAAACTTTGTAAAAAATAATATGTATAAATATAAATTTGACTTACTGAGAAATGGTTGTCGCGTGATTTATTGTAATTGACTAATTGACACTACTGTTGAGAGACACACTAAACATGGGCACTTTTATGGAAATGCTATATCAGTATTAGTTGCATTTTAACACTATGATAAATTTCATAAAACAGTTTTGGTAAAACACTGGCAGAGGCCAGTAAAATTCATTCCAAGGGGTGATTGTAGTCATTAAAGTAATAATTTGCGACGTTTTCATTTAAATATGTCAGTCTTACTACTCTCTATTTATGATTGCTATAACACAATAGTAACTCAACCTATATCCAGTTCATGAAAGCTTTTCCTTTTGCTGTTCTAAACACCCGGTAGCAGTCTGGTAGCTCTTTCCTGGGAAAAATGATAAAAATGTATACGTTTCTAGTTTGTTTGGAATAAATAGAAGAACTGGGTAATGAATGAATGAACTCCATCCATATGCTGCAATGAAGCAAGTACAAAGTCAGTGTTGTGCCAGTTATTCCAAGTAAAGCCTTGCAAGAGGTGATGGGTTAAAGGTTGTTCTGAATAAACATGTTTCTGGCATAATTCAACCGCCTCACTAGTAGCCAATAGATGCTGAATATGACTACTTGAACTGTTGAACATGTCGAAAGTTAGGAAAAGTTGCTTTAAGGTCTCAGTTTTGATAAATCAGAAGGGTTACAGATGCTTAACCTGTGTTTTCATATCTAGTTAAGTGTTGACATCATTTATGTTAGTAGTGATGTCAGAGTGTATCTTAACATATGTCATTTGTTGGATGGGTTTTATCCAAAGCACCTTTCAGTTCAATGACAGCATATATCTTTACTATGTGTGGGCCCCAGTGGGAATTGAACCCCTAATACTGGCAGTGTTGGTGTCATCACTAATCCACATACACACAGTAATCAATGATCTGAGCTGTGAGTTTATTAACATTTTAGAATTTGGACAAGTACCCATATTTACATATAAATCTTACAAAGAGAAATGAGCACTCTTTAAATTCATAAATGCACTGACATACTGTTGTGTATATTTGACTATGGTTGGTACAATATGTAGCACTAAGCACTTCAGTTTTGAAAAAATAAATTGTTACAGCTTTCAACTGCTATCTGAGCTAGATGACATCAAAAACCATATGTCTTTTGGACAGTAGTATTTACAACCACAAATAGCTCATTATCTCATTCCATTACCTCCCATCATACACACTGCACAATACTGTAGCAACAAATGCTATCTCCAACAAGGACAACATATACACTATTGATGACTTTGACGATTGAATACTTTAAGTATTGTTACCTGTGTGATTTAACTAAAACAGGTCAGCTACAAAATGCAATTTGATCAACTAGTGAAAATCAGACTTTTGGTAACTTTGGCTTGAGTACCACTTGGCCACAATAGCAACTTTAATACAGTCAGCCAACCTGTTTCTGGTGAATGATTTGTAGTGAGATGCTACTGTTCAATCATTCATACACCCTCCTATTTAAAAAAAAAAAAAAATTAAATATGTAACATGAGAAAATCTATTAATTTATTCATGCAAATCTTGATATTGCCTTTGCATCCATTGCAATAATGAAAATCAGCTGACCCCAAACTCCAAATTAGCCTGTATAGAACCAGACAGTCCTGAGTATTATGGCTGCCATTCCACCATCAGATGGCATGTTGTTCTTATTATATAGCCTATCATTATCCCAATTTTCTTAGAATTTCACTTTCTACAAAAAGGATTGATTTGGGACCTTGCTCAGCCTCTCCCTATGCAATATTGTATGTTATACGTCACCTGGATATTTACAGACTAAGTCTGGAGACACTTGTCATCACTGGAGATGCCATGACATGCTATTCTGGTATCCATTAAGATTTCTCACGTTTCTGTGTTTGTGATCATTTGCTAAAAGAGAACATCATTTCTATTGATGTCATTGCATTCGAGCGCAAAGCAAACCTGTGAAAAAAAAGAATAAAAGCTTATAGTGGGCTGGGTCTCCAGGAATGAGAAATGTGTCTCCATTGTGTGGTTTGGTTTTCCATGTCTCATATACACTCTTTCATTGTGTATTTCTACTTCTTTCTGTCTATCTTGCTCATCATGGCCTTGACATCGACAGGGGTGGCTGCAATGGCGGCCTTGGCCCTCTCCTCCTCCTCTTGCTGCCACAGGATAATGGGATGGATGCCCAGGCCTCGGCTTCTGGCATTCTGCTCCAACTGAGCGTCACTAAGGTGGAAATGGAGAGATGATATAGGCAGCAATATAGCAGACTGACTAGGTAGGATAACAGAGACACCAATTACACCTGGTATTAAAATGTGATCTGTATCTGGATATCTGAGTAAGGAGAAATGCATGATAATGCACACAGCACGCATTGTGATGGGAATGTGATGGGATCTGCCAGAGTCAGTAGATGGAAATGCCATTTCTACAGTGCGTTCAGATCAGGAAGAATCTGGCCACAAGGTAGAAACGTTAACAATGTGAATAGAGACATCATGACCATGGGTAGAAACGTTGTCATTATGGGTAGAGACTTCACTGCGGGTAGGAATGTCATCAGTGAGCGAAGAAACTTCTTGACCATGGGTAGAAGCGTCAATGGTAGAAATTACGTAATTATGGGTAGGAACTCTATCATCGTCATCGGTAGAATCGTCATCACGGTATACATGTCTTGACTGGGGTTAGAAATGGCATAATTACAGGTAGAAACGCTGTCGCCTTAGGTAGAAATGCCATTATGGGTAGAAACGTCATTGCCAAGGGTAGAAACACCATCATTATGGGTAGAAACATCATTGCCAAGGGTAGAAACGGCGTCATTATGAGTAGAAACATCATTGCCAAGGGTAGAAATGTCATAGCCAAGGGAAGAAACACCGTCATTATGGGTAGAAACATCATTGCCAAGGGTAGAAACATCATTGCCAAGGGTAGAAATGCCATCATTATGGGTAGAAGCATCATTGCCAAGGGTAGAAATTCCGTCATTATGGGTAGAAACATCATTGCCAAGGGTAGAAACATCATTGCCAAGGGTAGAAATGCCGTCATTTTGGGTAGAAACATCATTGCCAAGGGTAGAAACGTCATTACCAAAGGTAGAAACGCCGTCATTATGGGTAGAAACATCATTGCCAAGGGTAGAAATGCCGTCATTATGGGTAGAAACATCATTGCCAAGGGTAGAAATGCCATCATTATGGGTAGAAACATCATTGTCAAGGGTAGAAATGCAGTCATTATGGGTAGAAACATCATTGCCAAGGGTAGAAACGTCATTACCAAAGGTAGAAACGCCGTCATTATGGGTAGAAACATCATTGCCAAGGGTAGAAATGCCGTCATTATGGGTAGAAACATCATTGTCAAGGGTAGAAACACCGTCATTATGGGTAGAAACATTATTGCCAAGGGTAGAAACACCGTCATTATGGGTAGAAACATTATTGCCAAAGGTAGAAACGCCGTCATTATGGGTAGAAACATCTTTGTCAAGGGTAGAAATGCCGTCATTATGGGTAGAAACATCATGGTCAAGGGTAGAAACACCGTCATTATGGGTAGAAACATTATTGCCAAGGGTAGAAACGTCATTGCCAAAGGTAGAAACGCCGTCATTATGGGTAGAAACATCATCACCATGGGCAGAAATTCCGTCATTATGGGTAGAAACGTAATCGCCGTGGGTAGAAATGCCGTCATTATGGGTAGAAACATCATCACCATGGGCAGAAATTCCGTCATTATGGGTAGAAACGTAATCGCCAAGAGTAGAAATGTCATCATTGCTGGTAGAAACATCATTATTGCGCCTCTTACAGAGAGTGGTAGAAGTCAAAGGAAAAGGCTGCACAGTAACAGCTGCCATGTTAGTTTTTGTTGCCTCCTCCACACCTACTCAGCTGCTTTGTCAAAAAATGCGGTCCCATCACAACGCAGACAGATAGAACGCATATAACTACCAGGTGTAAATGCAAAGGATTTCATCGGATTGTTCCATATCTGGATAGCATATCCAGATGCAGATCACATTTTAATACCAGGTGTAACTGAGGTCCAAATGTTTCAGTATATGTTTGTATTAGTAGTAGTATTTGAACAGCAAAATTCATGTATTTTTATCCAATGATTTCTAGTCTAACCCATAAACAACACCAGACTCTTGGTATGGTATTTTGAGGTGTTTGTATCACATCAGTTCAGCCACTAACCTGAAGTTCTGAAGCTCTGGGTTCAGGGCCTTCTTCTGGGTTTCCTTGTACACTGGAGACTTGAGGTAGCGGAAGAAAGTATCCTGCAGTAGGAAAGAGCATATAATGACTGGTGACTCAAATTTCAGAAGGATAAGAACAAAAAGGCATTGGACGCAAAGTATCTTTACCCTCAGCCCTAAAATTAAGAAGAATTAAAGGGCTATTAGGTGGAATTGCAACAACATTGACAGAACCTTTGTCCTCTTCTAGAATTCTCTGGCATCTATCATTTTGTGCTGAGGCAGGAAAAACCTTACTTACTGCATGCACCTTAAACGACACACTCACCTTCTTCATGAGCAGGAACACGTGAGTCTGGGCGGCGTCCAGGACGTAGCGGTGAGGATGATCCAAGCCCTTCACTGTCAGACCCATAGTCCTGCCATCGATGTTGATCCAACGGGGGGCGCCTGGGGCCAGGAAGGTCCTGAGCACAGAAAAACGCTTGAAGATCCGCACAAATATGCACAGTATGCGCAGTATTGGTTTTATTGGCCGAGTAAGTGTGCACATACAAGGAATTCGACTTGGTGGGTTGCTACTGTAGGTCACATGAAACGAACACAAAATTATTAAAGTAGTATGTAGAAGAATAGAAACAGCCGAATAGAAATGTAAGAAATAAGTCTCTTTCAGAAGTAGTATATGAAATAGTACTAGTATATACAGTAAGTGTATGTTGTATATAAACAAAGTATAAGTCGTGTAAGGAATGTAGGAATAGGTCTCTTTCCGATACAGTATGCTGTTGGAACCTGATTGATTACCCTGATAGGAATCTATGGAAGAAAACCAATGACAGAAATACTGTATATATATATATACATATATACATATATATATACATGTATACTATATATGTATAGTTAATGCTTATTAAGCATTAACTAGCCCTTAACTTAGTGACCCTTATTGTAAAGTGTTACCCAATATTGCATTGGGATTTGAGTGTTTTGAACCATTGCAAGGAAAGAAAAAGAAGAAGCTGTACACATGAGTTGGAATGGTATAAGCAGGGTATAAATAGGTACAAATATAACTATACGGCCAGAGGTGAGTTGAGTATATAAAAACTAACTAGATGATAGTAGGTGCAGGTGCATACACAGACACACACTATATTTGTCTGCACTGAAACTCACTTGAAGATGATCTCAGCTTTTGTTGACATGGAGGATGCAGTGCCCCACTTCATCTCCTCAGCTGCCTCCCAGAATGCCAAATTCTCCCCTGGGATACACACAAACACGCACATACACACACAGAGCAGTGTTGCAATTCAGCCACCAAATCGACCTAATCATTTCACGTCCATTTTGCTTCTCTGGTTATCAGTTTGTGGAACTGCCCCCTCACACACACACCCCCCCCCCCCCCCCAACTGTCACACACACAGAAACACACAAGCTCAACCAGGCCACACCAGATACACAATCCAATTTGAAATGTGATCTTTGGCATTCGGGTACGTACCGCTGAACTCCTTCTTGAGGAAGACCTTGAAGTCATCTCGTCCGCGCAGGTCGCTCAGCAGCTCGAAGAAGCTGAAGGACCAGCGCTCCACTCGCATCTTGGTGGGGACGTCAACCCTGTAGGCAAACAAAATCCACAACATGTCTGTGTTTGATTATGGAGACATTTTGTTGCCTCTTCTTTAACAGCGGTGGGGGAAATGTATTGCATTCTATTCTATTCTGTAAGGCTCCTGTACCTCACATTTCTACTGTCTTTTAAATCCAATGATAATGCTACCAGATCACAGGACAGGTTAGTTTAGTTAGCTGGTTTCTGATACTATGCACCTTAGAAATGGAACCGACTGCAAAGCCCTTTGACCCCTCAATGATTTTAAAGCAAAGATATATTTTCTACCATGTTTGTGCTGGCTTTCTGTAATGTATTTTTTATGTTTTATTTTTGTTTTGTATCATGTATTTTCTTTGTCAATTTCATGAATGTTTTTGTTCTCAGGTCTCTCTTAAAAAAGAGAGTTCTCAATGAGAGTACCTGGAATAAATCATTCTTAAATAATAGATAAGATAATATATAATATGTAATTGATTCATTGATCCCTGTGGGAAAACTGGGCCATTGCAGAAGCAAGTACTAGGAGGCAGTTATGAAAAATAGAACATGCATGTAAATAAACATATAAAACCGATTGTACAGATGTACACAGGATATAATAATGCCAGAGTTTTTAAGTTATAACAAAATATCAAATTTAAGATTTTTTTAACGATTTGTTTTATTTTTACATAGTATTTTTTAAATAATTAATCCAAAAACATTTTTTTTTACAAATCCCTCTGTAAATGACCAACTAATATTCATCAGAATGAAACAAATGTTCTGACTGATATGCAAATTTGCATTTTTTTTATGAACTATTAGTTAATTTGCATGTGTTAGTACCATTTTTTTTCCCCAATTCACTTGTGGTGCAAGTATATTAAAGGTGCTATGTGTAGCTTTTTTAACCATCAAAATATCATGATTAAATTAACTGTGATACCTTGGTATAATTACTGTAAACAAATGAGACCATGGTAGAGATTATTGGTCGCCTCTATCTCACACCAGCAGTATTGTTAGTGCTAGTGTTTCTCAAAATTAAGACCACATTTCCCATAAACCCGATTTCTTCCAAAATGCAGTGTAGAGGCTGGTAGAGGCTGCCAGTCTTCTCAGTGGGGACCTTGTTACCGTTTACAGTACAGTCAGTGCCGCCCTCACCTCCTCATGTTGAGATTCCAGTACGTGTCATTGTCTGTTTGCCAGGGGTTGCTGGGTAGACAGGGAGCCAGGAACGGGTCATGGTTCTTGTAGGTTGTGACGAACTTCACCAGTCTGCAGAGACAAAGCTGCTGTGAGAGCAGTGGAGCTTCCACATTTACAAAGTGTCATGAGCATCATAACCTCTTGTGACCAAACATATCTGAATCCACATAGCACAAAGTTTGATTAGTAAAACAGGACCTCCTGCTTTTATACTGCAATATACTGCAATATACTGAAGAATATTTAATAACTTGTCAAAAATGTAATAAAATGTCTGCTGTGTTTGACCAAGAAAACAACATCATATTATGTCAAAACTGCTGGATGTACGCTGTGTGGAAGTCTAAAACAAATTATTTTGTTTTGGGGACGAGCAAACTTGAGTAATATAAAATGCTTGGGTAAATTATCAATACAAAAAAATCATAAACAAAGATGATAAAACGCATGCAGCTACATTCTCTGTAATCACTACACCATATTAAAAGAAAAGAAATTGGCTAGTGAAAATTCTTAGTGGCTACATCGGCTAGTGAGCCAAAAAGTTCATTTCAAGCCCTGGAAAGGTTCTCATGCTGAGGTCCCAGAGGAACTTACGCTCCGAGGGACACGCTAGATTTGACTTTCGGCCTCATGATGGCTTGTTGGTAGAAGATGTTCTAGAGGGGAAGAGGACAGGACGCTGATGTCATTTCAAATTCATCATAAAAATGTTACATTTTGTGAAAATCACATGAATTACAGGCTATTCTGCTGTCCATGTTATTACTTACCATCCGTCTGTGCTGGTCAAAGCTGATTTTCTGAGAAATGACAGGAAAAATAATTTGTCATCATAGGCAGGCATAGTCTGATCCAGAGGTGTGACCAACAAGTGGTCACACCTGGTTGACACGAGTCAACAAGTCCCAAGTCAGTCTCAAGTCTTGAGGCACAAGTCTCAAGGCAAGTCCCAAGTCTGAATGTAGATTACCAAGTCAAGTCCAAGTCAAGTCCATGTCATTAATGTCAAGTCTCAAGTCTAAATGTAGATTATCAAGTCAAGTCCATGTCATTAATGTCAAGTCTCAAGTCTAAATGTAGAACAGCAAGTCAAGTCAGAACAAATCAAGAGTCCAGTATCTATTTAATATGTTAAAGTAAACTAAATATCTAGGACTTTTCAATGCAATATGGTTTTAATAGGATAAAAGCATCATGAGTTTGATTTCTATAATCAGTTTCGACTTCAATAAATTCAGTCATTCCATACAAATTCAGAAAACAGAATTTAAATTCAGTCGTCTGCTGGAACAAATCTCATCACTTTCAATCTAAGTCATTTACACAAACACAAGATCTCAAGTCAAGACTTTAGAAACCTTTTCAAGTCATCAGAGTACAAGTCAGAGTCAAGTCCCAAGTCACCAGAACCCAAGTCAAGTCAAGTCTCAAGTCTTCTCTTCATGCATAAAGTCAAGTCTCAATCAGTTAAAATTATGACTTGAGTCCCCACTTCTGGTCTGATCACATCAATGGGAAATGCACATCTACTACGATAGTGGGGCTCAGCAAAGAGGAATACACTGATGCTATTTACAGTGTTACACCTACAGTGGGAAGAAAGCTACTGTGAAAGCTACTGCTGGCACTAACACAAATAGGTGGAAAATAATGAGAAACACAATACCAAAGAAGAGTACTTGGGTTTTGTGTTTATGTGAGCATAAGTACTGAAGTCAATTTGAAATTCCCCAAAAAGTAAGCTAGAAAATATATCATATATTCAATGATAAATATACTATATATCCAGTGATATCCAG
>NW_027284413.1:0-21115 GCF_046629955.1 Centroberyx affinis | reverse complement strand
TACATTAATTCATTCATTCATTCATAAATTGCAAGTCAGGTGTAAGAAGTAAACTAAATGTCTCTCCTCCTCCATCAGCTCTGATCCCAGTCTTACCCGGGTTGTTGGTCTTGATCACAGCTGGGTCCAGTTTGGTGACCATGTCCTCCTTGACACCAGAGAGCTGAAACACACACTCGTACTTCCCCCAGTCTTCAGGTTTGACTGATGAAACGTCCAGCTGAACGCTCGTCTGGAAGGTTCCATCGTGGTTGGGGAGGATCTCTCCCTGGTCCACGAGGTCCTGAAGCTCCTCTCCATCTCTAGTCCAGAACAACATGCCTTTGTCAGGGTAGAAACCTGTAGCGTGGCAGCTGACTGGAGAGGAGGGAGACTTCTGGAGGAGAGACACAGAGGGAAGCACTGGAGAGGGGGGGGGGGGGGTGTAAACTCAAAAATCATTACAGTTACATGTACAGTGTGTACATTGTTGTGTCCATGAAACTACATCAGGTCATGTGACTCTACCTGTTCTCTGCAGAGTGCTCTTCCCATAGTGCACATACTTCTTCAGAAGGTCAAAGCAACCCTGGGACAAGAAGTATTTCCAGTTTGCTAATTCAGCTTTGTCATTGTTCAAGTTCTGTTTGGTGATGACAGCCTGCGGTGTTAGAGCGATCCATGTCAGTGTCTTCAGGTCCAATACCAGCCAGTCTTCTCCATCATAACCATACTGATTAAAACCATTAACATAATCCCCAGTCTCATCATCCCATTCACAGCCAAACATGCTCTGGTAGGTGTGGACACCTGAGAGAGAGACAGAGACAGAGACTGAAGTAAACCAGAGTGAGATCCTAGCACAGTCTACTATCAGTGGTTGATATCACATCTTTACCACAGAGACACACTGATCCACAGACACCAAAACAGAGGATCTACACCTACTGCTGTTACTGGCTGGATGGAAGCCGCTCACAGCCAAACATAATGTGGACAGTGTGGACGGCTCAGAGAGAGACAGAGAGGCAGAGACTGCTGTAAAACAGAGTGAGATCCTAACACAGTCAGTATCCTCTCTTTACCACAGAGACCAACAGACAGTTTATCTACACTGTTGAAGGTAGTGGCTTCATGTGAGCTGCAGGAACACACACACACACAAACACACACACAAACACACACACACACACACACACACACACACACACACACACACACACACACACACTGAGGTGGAGTCCTGACTAGAAAGACACACACTGAACCTGATCCTGGAGTTAACATCACATCCACTGAAACCCTGCAGCCAGTGGATCAGTCCCACAATATCCTCTTCCTAGGAGAAACTACAGAAGCTCACTAGACTGTCCTGAGGCTGGTCTAGAAGCTTCCACTGAAGGAGAGTTTCAGCCTAGGATTAGTCACTAGGCTAGACCTGGTCAGCCAGGACAGTGAGTCTGTTCAGTAGTGTGTTACTACAACTGGTCAGAATAAGGCAGAGACCAGCAGGACCATTATGGAGACTGGGAGGCAGTCTGTCTGTCCTGATTGGTCCATCCATCCATCAATCATTCCATACAACCAACAACTATTTCCACCTGCAGATGTTGGCTTGGTGCCGCCTACTGGGATGGACCAACACACTGTGGTCAGCAGAGTTATTATCATCTAATGTGTTTCTACTGCTGGAGATTTATTATGGGATGGACCAACACACTGTGGTCAGTAGAGTTATCATCTATTGTCTAGTGTTCTATATATGTATTATGGGATGGACACACTGTGGACAGTACAGTAGAGTTAATATAATATAATCTGTAGTTATACTATATATTAATTATGGGATTGTGACAGCCCTCCCACTCTTGTGTGCTTCCTGATTGTGTTTTTGTTACAGGGGATTGACAGGCAGAGTTGGGAGTGTCCCTGATACTGATGTGGGACACCTGGGATGGGTGGATCCCAGGTTATTTAAGATGGCTGCTCTCTCTCCCTCATTCTCTCTCTCCTCTCCACCCTTCTGGATGGTTTGAGCTTATGCTCCTTTTTTTGGTTCTTTTCTTTCACCATACAACACCACACTTTACACTCACCCATGCAATGCATTCACTACTGATGTTTCAGACTTACACCCTTATTCTTATTTTGTATAATTTACTTATTTAGGTTATAATAAATATTTTGTTGTATTACTTTGAAACATGTGTGGTCTCCGTCTTTGTCAAGTCCATTGAGCCTGGGCTGTGACAGGATGGACACAGCAGAGTTGGATGTTGAACTTTTGTCAACATCCAACTCTGTCAGCAGGTTTATTAAAACATACTGCTAACTGTCATATGGGACCCAGCAGAAGCAGCCTGTGTACAGTTTACAGTCCTGCTCCGTAGATTGAGAAACCAGGCAGTAATGTTATTCTATCAGCTGTGTGTTGTGAAACTTGTGATAAACAGGTTTCTACAGTAGTTATTATGTTTTTTTTATTATAAATTATTCTAATCTAATCTATTGGAGATGAACTGTTAATAATCTCTGTTGGTTATTATGGGATGGACAGAAACACTGTAGCAGTACAGTAGACTAGCATCCAGTCATCATATCTGTGTGTATGATGGAAGCTACTTCTCTGTGCTATTTTACAACAAACCAGGATGAAAAACATTTCAGCAGAATAAAGTGAAACGCAAACAAACCTCCAGTTTGGTTGAAGCGCTGCTTCAGAGTCTGAAGTTCGGCTTTGAAGAACTGCTGGGCATCCATACATCTCACAGTGTGCCACTCCAAGTGCCCTGGATCATCTGCTATGACTTTGTTCATCCAGTGTTTGGGTACTAATCTCTTGGTGTTGCTGTCATAGTGAGCGATCTGAACTCCATCAACCAACCCAACAGCCACAAACTCTGGGAAGTTTGGGACTTCAGTGGATCCAGTGTGGAAAACCTTCAGGGAGTGAGTCACTGTGAGACAAACAGTTAACATAAGAAACTCAGGTTTTCATTTACATTTTTGCCGGGCCGGTTTAGAAAGTAGCTAACTGATGGATTGACTGACTGACCTACCGACTACCCATTGTTGAAAGTCACGCGATAAGTGGCGTCAAGACCTACACGGTTATAGTGGTATACGTGATATCGCGTTGTTTGCACTGTCACGGTGTGTTTCTGCCCCGGATTTCAAACTGGAAAAACACGGTGGCTCGTTTGGAAACTTCCTCTTATATTACGAAAACGGTTCACCGAAATGTGTTTCTGAAAACATTTGAGGCGAGAAATCAGCCATGCAGTTGTTGAATCTGTCTTCATTTGACATCGACAACAGTTAGTTTAAAAGTTTGTACACGAGTTTCGGGAGTTTGCAGAGGCGGCGAGTCGCGCTACTACAAGCGTCCCTTCAAATCCTGAATGAACATCTGCGATAGAAACAGGTTTGTTGAAACCACATCATCAGCGTTCACTTTATTGTCCAGTCAAAGTTAATGTTTCTTCCGCGGAAAACGTAGTTGTCAGGCATCGCAACCGGGGGGGGGGGGAGAGAGAGAGAGAGAGAGAGAGAGAGAGAGAAAGAAACTGAATTGAAATCAGTGCTAGACTATTACAGACTGAAATTATTACTATTAAACAACATAGAAAACATAGAAATGGTTCAATATCATGTTCAATATCTCAAATATTAAACTCCATCTCGCCGCGACTGAGGCTCAGTGGACTGACTTCATTTCAGGCTATAGTCTTTTCTAACTCCGGTGCCGGTGAATGTGCGACCTGTTGAGAGTGACACCGGTGACTCTTCCTGCATCCGTGTGCACGTGGAGTGTGCATGCATACATAACGTGCACACATAAGTTTGCTCACGTGCATCTTTATACACAAGTGAGGCTTAACTGTGGTTGAAGTTCAAAATGTGTATGCGCACGTCAGCTTGAGCGTGTGTGTGTACATGTCTGTGTGTGTATGGGCCCTCAAGACTGGAAATTTGATGTTAGTATGTTATGTTATGTTTGAATGATATCTCTAATGTATTTGAATAAATGTCTCAAAATAGACTGCAAACTTTGAGGCCCTTAGCACATAGTTTGGTAACAGTCAAGACATAAAGGGGCATAAATGCCCCTCTTTCCAACATTGTATTAAACTCAAAATGTCTCCAGGGGTCAATGTGACTGAAAATGATAGAGCAGGTCATGGGCAGTGCAGAACACTTATTATACTAGTGTGTGAAAGCCAAGAGGAGGTCCGGCTTGCACTAGGTCTAGCTAGTCTTATTTAAATAAATCTTTATAATAACAATGTATGATCGGTTGAAAATTCCCCGAGCACAGCAGAGAATTTACATTTCTGTTTGATGACTATGGGACAAATAAATAAAGCAACAGTGTCTTGAGTAATGTACAGAGAGTTTTCATTCATTTTGTAAAGGCTTGGTATTCATTAACACAGACTCAAAAGGGATTTATAATTTGCCAGAAATTTAAGGTTATTTCACTCCAAAACACTGTCAAATATATCAATTTTCTGAAAATCTTACAACCTGGAATGCATGACTCATTATTGTCAACACATCATGCTATTTTGACAACTGTTATTTAATTAAAATATTTCATCATATTAAATACATCATGTCAATAAATATCAGTATAGAAGGAAAGTTGACAAAGCTGACATTAATATCTGTAATCACAAAATAGTCTCAATATGCTGGTGGTAGTTACAGCAACTACAAAGGAAAGATTTTAAATGTGATCTTACCTGGAGATGCAACATGACAGAAGAGCAGCAACAAAATAATCTCCTTCATCTTGTTTTGATAAAGAAGTAGACTACAGTTTAAAGTAATGAATAAATCTTCTGCTGGTTAAAACTTTGTCTCTGGTCCACAGATCGTTACAGTCAGCTTCACAGTGAAAGATCCAATTCTAGCCAATAGAAATTCAGAAAAGACTGTTACATCATAGGTTACCAGGGAGGAGACTTCTTTAGTTGAAGCTTACCTAGCAAGTTTCAGGAGCAGGACCACACCTCAACCGCGCCTCTTCCGGCATTCCTTAAAGCTGAGGTAGGCAACTTTGGAGAAAAGAGCAAGGCAGAGGTAGAATCTGAACATAAACAGCCTCTCTGCTCCCTCCCTCTGCCCCGTAACCCCTCCCACTCGTTCATAACGCCTCCCCCCAAAGGAGCCTCATGCGCGTTCATGAGTTCGCCTGTCAACTGAACTGAGCTACTGATGGATGTGTGATTCCCAGGTAAGAAGAAACGCTGAAAAAAACATTGAGCATTTACATGTTACTCACAGATATATGCGTCAGAAATATATATCTCAGAAATGAGTATAATTGTGCTTGGTAAGCTAAACGTTAGCTAAGGTTAGCTAGATTACGATAGCATTACCAATATAAACAATGAAACTAGCCGTAAACATTTCCAAAGCTAGATAACCACGAATATCATAAAGTAACAACTTTTCTCAATATTAGAGCTTCCAAGAAGAGAGCATCGGCTCTGACGATGACTACACTCCAGTACCAAGTACATCAGGTGGTCATATTGGACGGACCAGGGGACGGGGAAGAGGGCGAAGTAGCGGAGGTCCTGCTAGAGACAGGCAGTCAACCGACAGCCTGAGCTGAGCCTATCACGGGACCCAGGCCTCATCTTCCTCGTCTGCTCCTCTGCCAGGCCCTCGTGTCCCACAACAACCTGGTTGGTGCGTCTGCGGGAGATGCCCACAGATCTGGAGAAGACGTGCTGTGGCCAACAACCGGACTCTTGTGTCTCCATGCTACCACACATACATGCTTACATTTTGTGCCTCGCCAGGAAGATATGGGATAACATCCGGGCCGTTGTTGACCTTCCTAACCCAGGGGAACACAACAATTTCGATATGCAGCCTATAGACAATTTGTCGTGTGGCAGTATGGAACACTTGGACATAGACACAGGCTTGTGATTCCCAGTTGCTGCGCCTGGAGAATCTGTGATAAGTATCCTGATCCACATGGACAATATGCAGGTTTTGTTTACAGTTGGGTGTAATTACAATAATTGCTGTTCTGCAATACTACTATGCAAGATCACTGTACTGCAATTTGGTTTATACAATATAACTTCACTGCAATTAGGATTGCTTTCTTACTGCATTTGCACATTTTATGTACATTTTTTTTGTATCTTTTTCATGTTTGGTTTTACTTGTAATAAATGAGGACATTTATATCTGCCTTTCATTTACAATCACAGCATAAACCACACACAATACCCCCAACGTGATTTCAGTAAATCTAATTATGCATGAAAGATGACATTTCAGGACATGTGGTATAGGATCTTATTTTTATTCCAAAATAACACGTACAAAACCGAAATTGGGGAGATTTTCGTAAAGAAAAAACAATGAATTTGTCATATTAAAAAAAAAAAAAGAAATTCTCAAACAGTAATATTTACAGTGCCAGGTAAGACTGAATAATGGATTTTGCAAGAATTTGAGTGTGCAAAGAGACACAAGGTGTGGCCTCCAAAGCTGGGTCAGTGTTCAGTAGGGTCAGGTAGGACTGGCTGTGCAGACGGCCTCCATCTTGTGCAGGAACAATCTTGTGCGGTGGTGGACCTTGCCCTTTTGAAAGAATATCACAATTACATATCTGACAGCAGCATTTCACTGAGAGGGTTTTGATGTCTGAAATGTGAACTTACAGTATTTAAGGAAACCCCATAACAATCAAAAGCATGACTAAAATTGTTACTGTGTTAAAAAAAAAAAAAAGGTATGACATCAAATTACAGAAAAAGTACATATCAGTACAAACATGGGCACTAACACATGTAAGCATATTTTCCAAAGCTATGTAAGAAGACATGCAATGCAGTGGTAGGGCTAGCAAAGCTTAGCCTGCCAGCAAGTTCTGCTCACCTGTCAGAGTCTCTGAAGGGAAGGGAAGGGAAGCAGGAGGCGCAGCCATGGTCTGCAATCCAGGTTTCCGGGGAGTGGATGTTATTAGGCGATCTTTCTCGTAGCTGCAAAAAACACACAGCTTGTTAAAAAAAACAAACTCTAAAGCATCGTAACGGCAGGTGTGTTACTGTAACCTAAATTAGTTTCCTTGAAATCACAAGTGTGCTAGTGAGCTAGATCTATATCGCTACCTAGACACAGGATGGCGTTAGCATCCCGGCTAATAATCACCTCTTTATGACTGATCGCCATATCGAAGGCATTATTCATGTAGAGGCCAAATTTGGAGTTTCCAGTAACGACTACCATGCAAAATAGTATAAAACATCAGGCTGTACTGTTATAAGTGTAACGGCAGGAACCTACAGGCAGGAACCTACAGACAGCAACATTCACCCGCTAACGTTACCTCCTCTAGCTTCAGGCTGAGTGAATATAGCTCGGAAAGTTATTGGAATCTCAGCAGTTTCCCTCACCGATATCGTTTAGACCCACGGCAGCTCAAGAAGGCTCAATGTGTATTCTAACGTCCTGGAACCCCCTGCTTTACACTCACAACGTAGCTACTCAAACCTGCTTCCAACCGGTACAGATCGGTTTGTCTTTGCTTTTGCTTCTATGGTGCTAGCTCTGCTAGCTTTGTCTCTACCAGCAGGCTACTACATTGACTAGCTGTTACATAACTAGCACAGCTGCTTACCTATTACAACATACTGTTTACATTATGTTGGGCTTTGATAGGGGCAGGTTTGGTTATTAGCAATTAAAAATTAATAATTATGAAATTATTAATTATTCATGAAATTATTGACAGGAGTCAATAGAACGGGGCACCACCCTGGAATCAGGGACCAATAACCGCACCTTTAATTCAGTCTCAAAATGGCTGTTCACCCCCAAATGACAGTGTTTGAGTACCACTGTACATTTATGAGTGAACAGTGAAGGGTGAATTCGTACACAGGCCCTCACAACCAGCAGTTACCACAACACATATGCATAAGAAATCACAGACAACTTCTCTTTAAATGTATAACAGTGTTTATTTACTTTAGTAATATCAATTAATAATCAATAACACTTCAGTTAATCAATCACTATTACACAACTGTAACTATGGATCTAAACTAGCAAGCATAAAAGACAAACAGTATAATGGCATGTAGGGAGTTGTATGTGTGTGTGTGTGTGTGTAAAAGGAAGAAGAGAGAGAGAGAGAGAGAGAGAGAGAGAGCAAGATAGCGGACGTGACCACGTGGGTGGGATGATGGCGGCCGTGACCGCACAGTTTGAACAAAGAGGAGTTTTGGAATCAAGATGGGGTTGGAGTTAGGCAGCTAAAACCAACACCATCTACTCCTCAGGTAGCGGTGGATGTACAATGAGATGTGGGTGTGTGGGTTAGTAAGAGAGAGAGAGAATAGAGGGGAGCACTCGCCGTCTAAAGCACCAATAATAGCCTTTTACCGCACAGAAACTCGGGATACAACTGGGAAGTAGTACACCGGGTTACTGGTCTTTGAGCTAGTAAAATGCAATATATTGGCTCTCTATGTGGCGATAAACACAATTGCAAGTCCAGCGACATGCAATGGCACACATTCAGCTTCAAAACATTACAATCAAAGCAAGCAGCAAGCTTAATGATAGGTTTCACAGCATAATATGGACACGGCGGTCCAATGCGCTTCCCAATACGCACAACAGTAGCTTCTGATCAGTAAAGCTTAAATAACACACCTATACTAGTCTCTGCCCAGAACCAAAGCCCTCTGTAAAATTGTGAACTCTATGAACTGTATGGACTGTTCCCATTCTTTCCCATTATCAGGAACATATGGACTGCGTAACCCTCAGGATTACCTCACCTATATGAACTGTCAGGCCCTTGAGTTGCTCTAAAGACTGCGGCCAGCACCCCACTCTTCAGACCAAAGGGGGGATGTTGGGCCACGCCATAAGGTGAAACAAAAGAAAACTAATTAAAACAATAGGGCCAGCATCTGTGGCCTAACAAGAAAACCAAAAGCCTTAACTCTAGCCCACCCGCTGGGTTTGGTCTCAGACAAAGGAAAAGCAGCGCCAAAAATTCCAACTGGCCCTGAAGTTCACACCTAGGTATGAACTGGCTGGAATTCAAACTCTGGTCTCTCATTGGACGAGACTCGGGCGAGCCCCGGGATCCCCCATGACGTCACGGAGGATATAAATTCCAGGAGCTACCGAGGCACAGTCTTCAACTCGCTGGACGAGCCCAGACTGTTTAGTGTTCGCCATAACACTATTTGGATCCAGAAGGATTAGATTAGCTGTTTGTGTATCCGGCAATCTAACTCCTTGCGCGCATCTGTATGAGTAACCAGTGTGCGCAGCTGACCTGCAGAAGTGGACTGGAAGAGACTACAGCTGAGGACACTCCTTCCCTCCAAGAAGATAACGTAAGGATACGTTAGTCTACCAAGTCGACTCCTGGCTGAAATCCTTCGCTGCCTACAAGGAAAGCCAGCTGACCGTTGCTCCGTGCGAGGAGAAATAACGGTCTCGCCGCGCCGACCCGCCTGGAGAACCCCACCGGCTCGACCCGACGAAAACACACATCAAATCACTCGAGAGTGATTTTCCCAAGTAAGAGGCTTTGGTTCTGGGCAGAGACTAGTATAGGTGTGTTATTTAAGCTTTACTGATCAGAAGCTACTGTTGTGCGTATTGGGAAGCGCATTGGACCGCCATGTCCATATTATGCTGTGAAACCTATCATTAAGCTTGCTGCTTGATTTGATTGTAATGTTTTGAAGCTGAACGTGTGCCATTGCATGTCGCTGGACTTGCAATTGTGTTTATCGCCACGTAGAGAGCCAATATATCGCATTTTACCAGCTTAAAGACCAGTAACCCGGTGTACTACTTCCCAGTTGTACCCCGAGTTTCTGTGCGGTAAAAGGCTATTATTGGTGCTTTAGACGGCGAGTGCTCCCCTTTCTTCTTGCTCTCTCTCTCTCTCTCTCTCTCTTACTAACACACACACACACCTGAGGAGTAGAGGGTGTTGGTTTTAGCTGCCTAACTCCAACCCCATCTTAATTCCAAAACTCCTCTTTGTTCAAACTGTGCGGTCACGTCCGCCATCTTGAACTCTCGCGAGACGTTCCACCCACGTGGTCACGTCCGCCATCTTTCTCTCTCTCTCTCTCTCTTCTCCCTTTTACACACACACACATACAACTCCCTACATGCCATTATACTGTTTATGTCTTTTATGCTTGCTAGTTTAGATCCATAGTTATAGTTGTGTAATAGTGATTGATTAACTGAAGTGTTATTGATTATTAATTGATATTACTGAAGTAAATAAACACTGTTATACATTTAAAGAGAAGTTGTCTGTGATTTCTTATGCATGGGTGTTGTGGTAACTGCTGGTTGTGAGGGCCTGTGTAATTCACCCTTCACTGTTCACTCATAAATGTACAGTGGTACTCAAACACTGTCATTTGGGGGTGAACAGCCATTTTGAGACTGACTTAAAGGTACGGTTATTGGTCCCTGATTCCAGGGTGGTGCCCCGTAATACTGACTCCCGTCAATAATTTTATGAATAATTAATAATTCCATAATTATTAATTATTAATTGCTAATAACCAAACCTGCCCCTATCAAAGCCCAACAATTATTAAAAATGGAGCACGGTCACTCATAAAGCGAAAACCAATGCTACTGTGCTGATGAACGTGCTACCGGGCTACTTGCTAATACAGAGCCGTTCCATACACTTTCGCCCATTTATGCAGTTTCCACTTATTACAACCAAAGTACATAAGTCACACCACAAGATAAAATAGCTAGATAATATAGCAAAATAACATAACTAGTTACCTGTCCAGAAGAAATTCAGCAAGCTGGGCGTCTGTCTTCAAAACTTTCTCCGCTATCGTTGAACTTGTAGCTTAGCACGTGGGCTTTTAAGCAGTGGCTGGGAACGCGCATGAGAGGCAGCAACACCCACCCCGGAAGAGCTCTCCTGATTGGTTGAGGCTTACCGTGAGCTGTGAGACTTTGGCCAATGGCTCTGCTTTTGGCGATTCGGAAAACAGAGGCTGGGACAGACACAGAGGCCTGATTTTCTCTCAGAGTGCTTGAATTATAGATAGAGGGATATGACATTTAGGCCAAATAACAGTAAAATAAAGTTGCCTACCCTAGCTTTAAATACCATCCTAACCATCTCTTCCCCTGCGGCTCGTTCTTGTTTACGTGCGGAACGTTTGACAGCTCGCATACTGCCACACCAAGCCAAGCTAGGCATAGGCCAGCATCGAAAAGTAAACCAGACTTTACTCACCTCTCCTCTCCGGGGGTCCCGCCCGATGGATCACCTGTGCCTCAGCCCTTCCGACGACCACCTCTTCTTCCCGGCTCCGTCCATCCATCCGAGGAAGAGCCCTCCGACGTAGCGAGAGAGCAACAAGCCCCCGCCACACATCCTCAACCCCGACACGTTCCCCAGCTAGTCCGAGACACAGGCGAGATTCTCCGAATGCAGGTCCGGCTCCGCTCCGCTCTCGAAGCCGGTGCTCTCACGCCCCGGCGAGGTCCCCCAACGATTCACTGCCGTCAAGGATTTCCGAGTGGACAGTGGTTCGACTCCAGAGAGAGTTAAAGGATAGAGAAATTCCCTACCACCGCTCCGATAACAAAGCAAACTTATTCAAACTTTTTACAGCTTCCCGCCATACTCGATCCACCAAACAAACACGAAACCGTCTTCTTCCGGGTAGCGTCACCAGCAGTGGCGCAAGATGCGACGTCATCACGCACCGGCACTACGCTCCACAAAATCAGGGAACCCGGGGAATCACTGCTACCAGCTCCAGGATTCCAGCTTCTCACCCTATTATTCCCAGCCTCCTACAGCAGCGCCTGCCTCCAGTCAATGCCACTGGCACCGGGTTGCCAGTTGCTCACCCTGTTTTCCCCCCATCTCAGCAGCTTCCTCCCTCAACAAAGGGCATCGGGTTGCCAGTTGCTCTCCCTATTCGCCCCCCGCTGCCTACTTCCAGCAACCGCAACAGCTTGCTCTAGCCGGGGCTTCTGGCACCGGGATGCCGGCACCCATTCCAGCCCAGCAGGCAACCGTCAACTTCACCTTGTCTATGGCCAATCCTCCCATTCGTCCTCGTTACACCTTCGCCTCCGAGGCCGCCGCCCGCCTTCTGCAATTCAACGAGGCCACATACTGGGGCGTTCTCGACACCGAAACTTACTGTCGCATCTTCACTGCCCGTGCAGCCCTTACATGCCCCCTCGGTATCGCAACAAGGAAATACTCCGGAAAGAAACACATCATCATCAATCTTTCGGCACCCCACGGCAGTTCCATCCGTAGCATTAATAGCTTGATTCCGAGCGAGGACTCCCTTCACTACACCACCATCAACCACGCCATTGCCCTCATTAAACTCGCCGGCAAAGGGTCGTGGCTCTCAAAAGCGGACATCACCAGTGCCTTCAAGGTTCTCCCTATCCACCCCGACGTCTGGCGGTTCTTCGGCGTCCGCTAGAGAGGTGCATATTACTTCACGGTCAGGCTCACTTTCGGTTGCAAAAGCAGCCCTAAAATTTTCGACACCCTGTCCGAAGCTTTCTGCTGGATCCTGTCCAACAACCATAAAATTCCATTCCTCGTCCATCT
The DNA here is from genome assembly GCF_046629955.1 of Centroberyx affinis. Classification (NCBI taxonomy): domain Eukaryota; kingdom Metazoa; phylum Chordata; class Actinopteri; order Beryciformes; family Berycidae; genus Centroberyx; species Centroberyx affinis. Next base: position 8,496 of record NW_027284413.1, on the reverse strand, counting down.
CTTGGACGATTTCCTCATCATTTCCCCTCCCTCATCGCCACCTGCTTCCGGCCTGGTCACTCTGACTTCAGTTTTATCCGACCTCGGGGTTCCCCTGTCTGCAGAGAAAACGGAGGGCCCCTCCACATCAGTTCCTCGGAATCACTCTTGACACAATTCTGTTTCAGGCTTCTCTCCCAGTCGAAAAGCTCCATAGAATCAGCCTTCTGATCTCCAATTTCCTGCTTGCCCCATGCTGCTCCAAACGCCAACTTCTCTCCCTCCTAGGCCATCTCAACTTCGCCCTTCGCATCATTCCACAAGGGCGGGCCTTTATCTCTCACCTGCTATCCATCGCTTCTTCCGCCCCGTCTCTCTTGACCTCCATCTCCCTGGACAGTCCAAGCTGCGCCAAACTCTGTGGTTGTGGCTCAACCTCCTCGCCAACTGGAACGGGATCACCTTCTTTTACGATGACCATCTGACTCACCTGCATGACAACAATCTGTACACGGATGCCGCTCCTTCTGCCGGTTTTGGGGGTTTCTACAACGGAAGATGGTTCGCAGCAGAGTGGCCCCGGAGCTCGCAAATGAATGCCAGGCCGCTTCCTCCGCTCTCTTCGAAATCTACCCCATAATAGCCGCCGCTATTCTGTGGGGTCACGAATGGTCCCGTAAGGCCATCCTTATTTACTCAGACAACCTCGTAGTCATTGACATACTCAACAAAGGACGCGTCAACTCTCCATCCATCATGCCGTTCATGCGCCGCCTCGTAACTCCGTTACACACCAATATATTCTCCGCGCAGCCCATGCTCCCGGCCACTCCAACGCCATCGCTGACTCGTTTCTCGTTTCAGAAGTTCAGAAGCTTGGCACCTCATGCAGATCCGGTTCCTCCATATTCGATACTGACTTTCAACTCATAAATCCTGCCCTAATACCCCTGATCGTCGAATCCCAGAACTCCATCATCAACAGCCTATCACCCACAACCCTATCATCCTACTGGACAGCTTGGAAAAGTTTCCGTCACTTTCACGTCCAGCATAACATAACCTTCCCGTCGTTCGATCTCGTCACCCTGACTAGTTTCATTACCTACGCCCATTCCGTGATGGCCATCAAAACACACACCGTCAAAGTTTATCTTAGCGGTATCAGCTTCTTCTCCAAACTCATAACCGGCAGTCCGAGCCTAGCCTCCAGCCATCCTCAGATAACTTCACTCCTCAAAGGACTCCTACGTCAACTGTCCACTTCGACCCACGCCGCCAAGCTTGCATTTCAGGCTTGTCTTATTTCTCAGAAGACACCATGGTATTCCACCTAAAGCAAACCAAAACCAATCAATCCGGTCAGCCTACACCCGTCTTCTACTTCAAAGTCCAATCGCCGCTGAATCCCTTCCAGACCCTCACAGACTACTCAGCATTCCGGAAATCCCAGAGAATAACATCTTCAGATCTTCTCTTGTCTCAGATTCCGGATGAGTGGCTAATCGATTTTGGTTCCACCATCACCTCCGCCACGTACTCTCCTTGTCCGCCATTTCTCCCATTCACTACTCCGGACACTCCTTCAGGATCGGAGCTGCCACTTCTTCCCGCAATAGCATCCCAGAACACTTCATTCAACTCATGGGCCATTGGTCCTCCCAAACATAGCACCGCTACATCCGTTCAGATCTCAAAGATCTCAGATCCGCTCAATCTTATCTCCTTAACTGGAGGTTTTTGGGGGTCCGTCGTGGCCTGGGAGCTGCGGCAGATTCCCTATGAAGCCTCCCCACAACGCATTCAGCTACCAGAAACTACGCTCATCAATCTTCCTTCAATAAATCATTTAAATGCATCTTGTTGATGGTGTGGTCCTTGCTAGTGAATGGTGACTTCATGGTGTACCAGCAGGTGTAGCCTATAAATTACAACCAATAAAACCATCATTGATTTTTGAACGATCCCTCCGTCCTATCAACTAAAACCACCCTGCCAAGTTTCTGTAATAAGAGACTGACTGGAACACACTGACTTCTATTTTTAATTTTTTTGTTATAATTGCATCAAACTAATTCAAACTACAAGCAGTAGGCTAGTCAACTTATAGGCCTACAACTGAGCAGCAGATTCAAATACAACATATAAGAACTGACAACACATACAATAAATCTATATAACAGACCAAAGTCTAACATAAAGTGCATACGAGGGGATAAATATCTTCATATATCGTCATTATATTGCATAGCTTTAGGCCATTTTTGCTTTTAACTTTTTTCAAGGATTTGGAATAGAACGATTTAGTTTATGAAAGCAACAAACTTCAGAGGGGTCTTGACTTCCACCTGAGCTTATGGATGTCCTTGTGTGGGAAAATGTTTCTGCTGATGACGAGGTTGTTGTTCATGCTCAGGTCAATCAGCCGTTCTCCATTGTTGTTTCTTTCTCTGCACCCCTGGGTGCCCGTTGCTCTCTGGTAGTTGGTACTGTCAGAGCCCACTGTGGCTCTCAAGTCTCCAGTTATATGAAGCATGTTGTGTTGGGGTGCTTTGGAGTTCGTACCAGTTGTCTTTGTCCTCTTTGTCTCCTCATTTGTTGGTGCACAGCACTGCAGGATGGTTAGTTTGCAGTACTTTGAACTGAGATGTTCTCTGATCAGCCTCTCTCTCACTGGTTCCCATTCCAGCAAGGTTTAGTCTTTCTCCTTTGACAGAATGATGGCAGAGATAGCAGAGGTGTGGCCAGGTCAACTTTGCTTGAGTTCTAAGTTTCAAGTCAAATCTCAAGTCTAAATGTAGATTACCAAGTCAAGTCAGAACAAATCAAGAGTCCAGTTCTTAAAGGATAAGGCCGGTGTTTTTTAATGCATTGCTTACCGTCAACAAATCCTATGAAAATAACAAAATCAACAATGTGTTTGCTCCATGGCCGTAGCCAGCTATGAGGTCACCGAGGTCCGGACCTCGGTAATTATTTCCTAAAACAAGACTAGGTCAAAACCTAGTATATGGCTTGAAAGTGTATGAAACGCTAGAGGGCTTTTAATTTGAAACAACGGATACAGGAAGTGGCGACACTCACCTGAGGTGAGTGTCTCTCCTATCTGTGCATCGACCAGGCAGCCTACTGTGTGCGGTAAGCAGGGCTGCCAACTCTCACGCATTGACCGTGAGACTCACGCAACTGACACTTTTCACACGCTCTCACGCCACAAGTCCATTTCCTCACGCAGTGAAAAACTATTTGATAACATCGCGACACGAAAAGACACTGACAGCAGGACAGACAAGACAGAGCAGCACTGTGCAGCAGAGAGTTATTCAGACCATAAAAATACACAAATCTGTTATCTATGTTTATTATATTGTAATTTATTCCCATGCATGCTGCTCACAGTAATCTCAGTCAGCTCTTCTGCGTCTCTCCCTCTCCTCTCGCACTGTGCGCACCAGGCAGGAGTGAGAGTGAGTTGCTATGGTTACGGGGACGCTCTGTGTCTGTCGCTCTGAAACTTTATCGCGGTTCCCAATAATAGGTTTTTAGGTTAGTATGCCTATGCAAAATCATAAATGTAAGTACCTCAGTGCTGAAATCTAGTAATATAACATAATTTTACATTTTTGGTTAACATTATACAGGGTTGCTGTTTCTTGACTTAATCCAAGAAGTTAGGTGGTGTAGAAATGCAGGAAATTTGTTTTAAATGACTATCTTTTTTTCTGGGGGGGGACCCCCAGACCCCCCGCCAATTATGTATCTTACTTTTGCCAATAGGTCCCTCTGTATCTACTTAATTATAGAAAATGGGTTTGTGTGTAGTGTATAGCTTGGGTTGTGTTTGTAGGTGTCATTTTGGTCTGAATTTTGCTCGTCCAGAAATGCAGTAAATAAGCTCCATTAAAAGAAAAAATTCTGGACCTCACTAATTTCTAAACCCTGGCTACGGCCCTGGTTTGCTCTACTCCTGTTACTTTCTGACTTCCCACGTTCCGTTTTTAGCCGTCAACCCGGAAGTCATTGGCTCCAATTGTAAGCTAAAAACCTTAACCATAGTTATCAATGGTGAATGAAATTTACTGTATTTGTATATTAAGTAGTGAAATTCTTTCATGTGATTCTCAAGAGAGATTAATGCAATAGACGTCTGCACTCATATTCCCATTGGGAACATGATGTAGATTTTATGAATATAAAATCTTTTCACAGCCTCAATGTGATGATACAATATTGTATAAGTGAGAAGAATAAACAGTGTGTTTTAATGAAGGGGCAGAGATAAGCCTAATTACAACTATTCAGTCTGTTGATTTTATTTTTGGATTATTAAGTTGTGTGCTTACACTCTACTGCCTTTTCCCCACTGAATCATGTTACTTTTCCTTTCATCTTATCTTACAAAATACGCTGCTTTTAATCTGTCCATGTTGCATGTGATTGGTTATTCGTCACAAATCCCGCCTCTTTCATGTGAGCTCATAGATGGATTGGTAAATCCTGGGTTGACAGAGCCAGTTGACGACCTTCTTCTTGAGACCGGTTAGATAGAATTGCTGTTTGATTTTGTGAAGCCGGCTATCACAGAGATACTCTGACTATGTTGAACTGAGAATATATTCATCATGAGGGGCTGACAGAGGAGCATCATGGGTATAGAGGCCATCAAGAAGGAAGGTGGACAGGCTATGATGCTGGGAGTAATCTACGCTCTGAACGTAACATACCCAAAGAGCTCAGATATTATTATGAATTTATTCAGAAGGTCCTTATGCAAATGGTATGTGAGAGTTCTTGGACTGAAGAACAAAATCAGTGTTGGTCTTTAAGTTTAGCCGGATCACATTTAGCGGACTAAACCACTCAATAAGGCTCAGTATTAACATCGACTGACATTTGTGTATAATTTAGACATTTGCAACCCTATTAACACGTCTTGAACAAAGCACAGCATCTTTGTCTGGTATAAAAAATGATATGTGACACATTGAACAAACCTAAGTTGACCAGAGAATCACTGAAGAACTTGTATCTGCATTGTGCATCTCTAATCCTGTGTACAAGGACATTGGGAAGGCTGTCATCATGTCACTGCTTTTAAGGGTAAAAACTACTACAAAGAACATTTCAAAGTTGTGGAGCCAACAGAATTGATCTTGGATGCTGAAGAAAGAAGGAAGCTGCAGTATGTTCCGCTGTTAAAGTTTTGCAGCAGCTTTTAAGTCAAACACATTCTTGACAAGGCTTTAGATACTCAGCTCATATCAGAGATGGGAGAAGAACAGCTGATATACAAATGCTTTCAGGTCGGTGTGTATTTCAAGGACAACAGTTTTGTGCTGAACCCAGACTGAGAACCAAAGTCTTAGTGGAATATTTAAGTTGAAATTTTGCAGTTGTTGCACATTAAGTTTTCAATTTCATTCTTGGTGAAGTGAAAAACTCTAATGGCAGTATCAGTTTGTCTGGCAGTATCTTCTAGGAGTGTAAGAAAATATTGATAAGCTTGTACTGATTCTGTTTTACAATACACATTTTGACTTTTTATTCCTTTGAGTTCTATAGTTAAATCCATGCACTATATTGTAGAGTTTATAGAGTAGCAATTAGGAGAGTAACATTGACTTGTTTCAGTCTTGTCTATCAAAACAACAATATGATGTACTGTCAAATTTTGTAATTGATAAACAGAATCGAAGTAAACTAGACAAATGGGAAAATAATTGTGCAAACACAGCAAATAAAAGGCTAGGACAAAAAAGCTTTTTTAGTTAAGGAAAACTAATTTATTGCTTAAGTGCCTAGGTTAAAGGTGCACATGAAAAAAGAACTATGTACAAAAGAAAGTACGGTGGCCTGTTAAGAGTTCGAGTCGGACCCGAGTGCAGGACACAGACAAGAGGATGAGGGTAAAGAAGCGGTTTATTAAACAATGGATGAAATGTAGCGTGAGCGTGGAGCGAGGCAGGCCGGATGTCTGGGGAGGCCGGAGGCAGACGGTGGAACAGGCACAAAGTCAGGCTGGAGGGGGATGATTCTGGACACAGGAGATTCAGGTTAAATGCAAGAAACACACACAGACAAAATCACCAGGTAAGCTAGAACGGCCTTGAGCTATCTACCACGGTAGTGTAGAAAACAATCTGGCGAAGAGCGGATGAGGGACCGGGGTAGATATACTGAGGCCGATGAGATGATCGATAGCAGGTGTGCTGACCGGAGATGAGCCGCTGAGCCGGGAGCCAGGAGGACAGGGAGACCACGCCCACACCGGGACACATACAAAACACGGAGAGAGACAGACAGAGGGAAACACTGGAAACACAAGGGAAGGGAGACACAAGGAAACACTAGGAACAACAAGGAGTACGACCACAGCCGTAACAGTTCCACTGTTAAAGTTTTGCAGCAGCTTTTAAGTCAAACACATTCTTGACAAGGCTTTAGATACTCAGCTCATATCAGAGATGGGAGAAGAACAGCTGATATACAAATGCTTTTAGGTTAGTGTGTATTTCAAGGACAACAGTTTTGTGCTGAACCCAGACTGAGAACCAAAGTCTTAGTGGAATATTTAAGTTGAACTTAAAATTTTGCAATCAAGTTGCACATTAAGTTTTCACTTTCATTCTTGGTGAAGTGAAAAACTCTAATGGCAGTATCAGTTTGTCTGGCAGTATCTTCTAGGAGTGTAAGAAAATATTGATAAGCTTGTACTGATTCTGTTTTACAATACAAATTTGGACTTTTTATTCCTTTAGAGTTCTATAGTTAAATCCATGCACTATATTGTAGAGTTTATAGAGTAGCAATTAGGAGAGTAACATTGACTTGTTTCAGTCTTGTCTATCAAAACAACAATATGATGTACTGTCAAATTTTGTAATTGATAAACAGAATCAGAATCAAGTAAACTAGACAAATGGGAAAATAATTCTGCAAACACAGCAAATATAAGGCTAGGACAAAAACGCTTTTTTAGTTAAGGAAAACTAATTTATTAAAATTTTTATTAATAAACTAATTTAAGTGCCTATCTTAAAGGTGCACGTGAAAAAAGAACTATGTACAAAAGAAAGTACGGTGGCCATTTTAGGACATCCTCAGCTGCCTTTGTCATTCGTAGATCTACTTTGTCAAATTTAGGTGGACTTGTGTCGGGTTTAGCTCAAGTCTTTTGTCAGACGTAGATGGACTTGTATCAGGTTTAGATGTACTTTGTCAAACTTACATGGCGCTCGTCTGTAATAGAGGGCAGTCCCGGCGTTACAATCAAGCGCTTCCGATCTGTCATCACACGGTGTGCTACAACTGGACTGAGAGGAACCAGTTTCAAGTAAATAAGGCAGCAGAGAGCTGGAATATGCAAATATGAATCAGATTTATCGGAATCGCTGCACAGTTAATTAAAAATGCTTTTGCATTTACTTGAAACTGGTTCCTTTCAGTCCGGTTGTAGCACACCGTGTGATGAAGGACCGGAAGCGCTTGGTTGTAACGGCGGGACTGCCTTCCATTCCTTCTACGTTTGACAAAGTACATCTAAACCTGATACAAGTCCATCTAAGTCTGACAAAACACAGCAAAACCTGACACAAGTCCACCTAAATCTGAGAAGACAGCGAAACCTGACACAAGTCCACCTAAATCTGACAAAACACAGCAAAACCTGACACAAGTCCACCTAAATCTGAGAAAAGACACCTAAACCTGACACAAGTCCACCTAAATCTGACAAAAGATAGCTAAACCTGACACAAGTCCACCTAAATCTGACAAAACACAGCAAAACCTGACACAAGTCCACCTAAATCTGACAAAAGATAGCTAAACCTGACACAAGTCCACCTAAATCTGACAAAGTAGATCTACGAATGACAAAGGCGGCTGAGGATGTCCTAAAATGGCCACCGTACTACGGAGCAAACAGCTGGTGGTGGTGCAAACAGCTCCTGACTCCTGTTCCTGCTACAGAGGTGCAGGGTCCCCCTCACCTGCACCACTAGAGGAAAAGAGGACAAAGAAGACGGGGCATTAACTCAATAGTCTCAGACTTACAAGTTTGCTTGAAGACTCAAACAGGAACAGTTCATTGATTCCTCCTAAGCAGTGAGGGCAAAGTCTTACCTGAGGACATAGAACAGGAGGTACGCGGTGTCCTCTCTGTCCTTCAGGACCGCGGCCTCGTCCGTCCTCGTCACCCGGGAGTCATCTAGGGTCAGCCATTCCCCCCCGGGTCCCTCTGTGACGTCACTGATGTAGTGGCCTGTGTGGGGCACAGGAAACACAATGCAGATTAAACTTTATTTGGTGTGTTTGTTTATATGTGTGTCTGTGTGTGTCCCAGATCCATATTGATGTCTGATGTGTGTGACATTAATTACCGCAGTTGATGCTCCTCCCGAGGTGAGAGACGACTGCAGAGAGGTGGTAGCTGCTCTGGACACCGTGATCCTGCTGTAAAGAAACATGGTGAGTGATGAGGGGTTCATTTCCTTTTTAATAAGGCTCTTAAACTAC
>NW_027284412.1:0-18552 GCF_046629955.1 Centroberyx affinis | reverse complement strand
TTCGGGGATTTATTAAGTGTTTCAAAGCATTAAAGAGAAGAAGAGCTGCCATTTTTTCCCAATAGTTTTAGTGTCTTTTAGTGTCGATGCTGTTTCAGAGGCTTTTCCAAAAAAAAAAATATCGGTGTAAAATATCAGCTATCGTTCAAAACCTGTGTCGGTCAAAGCCTAGCGGATGGGCTGGGTGGCTGGACTCTTGTAATTAGGGGGGGAATTTGTCATGAGAGAGAGAGAGAGAGAGAGATGGAGGGAGCGGTGGAGGAGGAGGAGGAGGAGGAGGAGGAGGAGGTGGGGTAACAATCTCCTTACTGTTTACCTAGAGAGGGGTGGCTGCCGTCTCCCTATATGTCGACTCTCCTCCGATTGGAGTCATCCCAGCCACGTACGGATTAATATTTAATGCTGGGGATGGAGAGAGAGAGAGGGAGAGAGAGAGGATGAGAGAGAGAGAGGAGGGGTGTGTGTGTGTGTGCGCTAGGCTGCTGTTTATTTAGGATATTGTGAAAATATGGAGGGAAATTTGCAATTTTATTGGTTTCCGGCAACCGTAAGAGCCGTGTGAGAGCCGTGTGTGTGTGAACAGCTTTAGAAGTGGGGGTGTGTGAGCTTGTGTGTGTGTGTGTGTGTGTGTGTGTGTGTGTGTGTGTGTGTGTGTGTGCGCCATCCGTGTGTGTATGTGTGCTCAGCAGCTCTGGTGACCTTCAGCCCTCAGTCCCTGTATGTACACCCTCATCCCCCGACCATCCCCCCCCCCCATCAAACACACTCACACACACACACACACACACACACACATACACACACCTTCCCCACTCGCTTTGTGCTACAGGTCTTTCAAAATTTGCTGTTTTTCTTCGGCCTAAAAACTCCATAATCATACACAGGGTTCCTACACATTTTCAATAAAAAAAATTCCATACTTTTTCCAGACCTTGATTTGTTTTGAAGATTTTGTCTGGTGTTCAATATGATTTATGCAGATAGACATCTTGCCCCTGCTAACTAGGTCATATCACTGTATAGATGAAGATCGTTCTTCACAGCCACAAATATCACAATATGTGAGATGATTGGCAGGGTTCCTGCACGGTCTCCATTTTAAAATTCCATATTTTTCCCAGACCCTACGTTCTTGACCGGATTTGATTTTGGTCGCTATTTGATATAATGCATAGTTTCAACAAAAACTGTGGACTCAAAGTGGCTCTACAACAACATAAAAGCTAGAATTATGTGTGTATCGGACCTGAACCGCAACATTTTCCAGACTTTTCCCGACATTTTTTTTTCAAATTCCCAAACTATTCCAAGACCTGGAAATTATCAAATTCATTTTTAATACTTTTCCAGACCTGCGTAGGAACCCCTGCATACACATACAAGCAAGTTTACATTCTAAATGTCATCCTACGTGTCTACGCGCCCCAAAAAAATAAAAAATGCACTAAACTGGAATATTTCTGATACCATAATCTACTTTATGTCAGGCCAGGCATACAAGCCCAGGGTTTTGTTTTTTTTGTTTGTTTTTTTTGGGCCGCATGGCGTTCCCATGGTGTCCATTTCACTGTGGGATAACTTGACCCCGCGGCCACCTTCGCCCGCGCCCCCCCCCCCACCCCCGGCTAGAGGCCGAATCGCCCGCTGAACCGGAGGAGCGCACGGGTCACCGGCGTTTTCTATCCGCTCACCGGGTGACGAAAAAAAAAAAAAAAAAAAAAAAAAAAACAACTCCGAAGAAGCCGAACGAGGGAGGGGAGGGGGAAAAAAAAAAAGATAGAACCAGACTGTGAGAGGAGAGAGAGGAAGGCGTAGGGGAGGGGGGGGCGAGGAGGGGGGGTGTGGGGGGGGCGAGGAGGGGGGGTGTGGGGGGGGGGAGGCAATTTCACCAAGCCTAACTTCCTCCGCAAAAATTACGGCTAAATGGAAAAATAATGGAAGTGGCATCATTGGCCTCCTAGCACGCCGCTATTAGTATGCCGGTGACATGGAGCGGGGAGACCGACAGCAGTTATGTATTTTTGCAAGTATGCATATAATTTATTGTGGGGAACACAATTTACATGGGTAGTCAATGCCTGTTTTATGGGCTCACAAATAGATGTATGAATTGAAGCATATAATGGCGGGGAGCAGCAGGCACAAATACATTCTAAATCTTCCAAATGTGCTCCGCGGAAAAATGTAACCAAGGAATATAAAACAGATTAATTCTTTGCATGTTATATATTGGTTTTTGATTTACAAATCTAATCGGGTGGGGGTGGGGGTGGGGGGGGGATTTTGCCCTGGCGACGCCGGTGAGGGGTTGTGTAAATTGGGGGGGGGGGGGGGTTCTGTTTTTCTTCACTGTATGTGTGTGTGTGTGTACAGGACAACACACACTGCATGCACAAACAAAACGAATAATTATGTATGTAAGTTATCTTTTTTTACGTTCATAATGCAGGTATGTGTATGAGTCTGTTTTTGTATATACTGTATGTGTGCATGTGTGTGTGTGTGTGTGTGTGTGTGTGTGAGCATGTTTCATCCCGCAGTGCGAAGATCCACCGACTATCTGAACCACATTCCTGTAGCAGGCACCTAGGTGTGTATTGTAATGTGATATGATGCCTGGCTCATTTACATATTACACACACACACACACTGATATGGACACACACACTCTAAACACACAATCCTGGGGGACGGGGGGGGGGGTCTGTGTGGGACCGTGTTACTGACCGTTCGGCTGCTTTTCCGACACCCTCCCACCATCTCCCGTCTTTCCACAATAAAAGCCTCCCCCCCCTCCCCCCCGTTACAAAGGGTTACGGCTGTCTGTCAATGACCCAGGACCAGTTGAAGCCATGATGAATTTGAGATAAGAGACACCTTTAAGCCCTTACCCTTAACTAGCAAAGCCTGAGGGAGAGAGGGGGGCGGAGGGGGGGGGGCGGTAAGGAGGGGGGTACAGGGTATTCGGGGGCCATCAAAAGCATCTCACCGCTACAGGAGACAAAGGGGGGTGGGGGGAGAGAGAGAGACAGCAATAGAGTAAGGGATGCAATTACTTAAAAAAAAAAAAATGATGTTGGGGGGGGGGGGGGGGGGGGCGGTTAGGATTTTTAAAAGAGGATATTGTTAATGCATTAGCCTGTTAAGGGTTTACACCACTCACATAAAAAGCAGGGCAGCAAACGAGCCCGTGACATAAATCCCGCTCCGTCGGTCCTGCTTGGGGAAGGGATGGAGGGGAGGAAGGGATGGAGGGGAGGAAGGGATGGAGGGGAGGAAGGGATTTGTCCTTGGGATGGAGCGAGAGACAACACTTTTTTCAGCGGTCAATAATAGACATTTTGGCACAGCGGGGTAGGTGGAATGACTAACTAGACCTTAGACTTTTGAGTCACAGTCCAAATGGAAAAAAAACAGAAATGCCGTAATGTTGGAGTCAATCCCAGGTCATACTGTGAAATGTCTTAAAATAATAAAAAAAAAAACTTTTTTGGCTGTTGGTCAACTCACCTGTTGGTCAGCTTAACTGTTAAGTGATGAGAACATGGACATCAAAATCATCCATGTGTCCCCAGTCGATCACTGGCTCCTGTGCTCCATGTAGTGCTCCAACACTTTAGCATACACTATGTTGAGTGATATTAGCTCCATGCTAACACTTTAGCATAAACTATGTTGAGTGATATTAGCTCCATGCTAACACTTTAGCATAAACTATGTTGAGTGATATTAGCTCCATGCGTACACTGTGTTGAGTGATAGTAGCTCCATGCTAACACTTTAGCATACACTATGTTGAGTGATAGTACTGTAGCCCCATGCTAACACTTTAGCATACACTATGTTGAGTGATAGTAGCTCCATGCTAACACTTTAGCATACACTATGTTGAGTGATAGGCTCCATGCTAACACTTTAGCGTACATTGTGTTGAATGATAGTAGCTCCATGCTAACTCTTTAGCACACACTGTGTTGAGTGATAGGCTCCATGCTAACACTTTAGCGTACACTATGTTGAGTGATAGTAGGCTTCATGATAAGACTTTAGCGTACACTATGTCGAGTGATACTAGGCTCCATGCTAACACTTTAGCATACACTGTCAGAACGAGTCTGACTGGGAGACTTGATGAACGTCTGGTGGTTATTTTGTTTGATTTAAGTTATGTCTGAACCACAGTAGTTCACAAATTACAATTTAACAGCTGTAGACTAGCCTACTTTGACTATCAATAGCTTCAGAGACGTGATTCACCCCCCACCCACCGTCCCTCCTGCACCATTGCGGCAGTGATAATGAATCAGAATTCCATGTGCATAGTTTCCGTGATGAGTTGTGGAGTTGTACTGTATGTAATTCTTTTCATTATTTGAAAAGATGAATTGCCTGGCCCCTCTGACACCAACACGATGCCGCTGGCTGTCGATGCCGCTCTGTGAGAAGGTAAACTCATCCAACGTGTCTCGCCACTCACCGGGGATTTGGATGTGTGTGTGTGTGTGTGGGGGGGGGGGTATCATCTCTCACTCCCTCTTTTCTCTTTTTACCTTTTTTTTTGTCTGTTCTCCCCATCCTATCCTCCCCCCTTTTTCCTCCTCCATTAGGGTCAGCCCAGCCGGCCATGTCCTCCCTCTCTCTCTCTCTCTCTCTCCCTCTCTCTCCCTCTTTCTCTCTGCATGACTGATCTCTCTCTCTCTCTCTCCCTCTCTCTCTCTCTCTCAGGGCGGACACCTGCCCAGGCCCAGGCGATCAATACCAGGCCCGGCCCTGCAGGAGAACCCTGTCAGCCGCCACTCCGGATCCACGGCGCTCCGGCCACCGCCACACCATCAGTCAAACTCATACCACACACACAAGATATACGTGCCTGCACACACACACACACACACACACACACACACACACACCACACACACACACACACACACATAAAAAAAAAAACGCTGATTAAAATCCAAACTGTTGAATTTGTTGCTGACTACAGAAACAATTCCAAACTCTCACAACCACACACACACACACACACAGATGTTGACAAAGACTCTGCATGCTTGCATAGATACATTGCATACACAATCATGGATGTGTTCACATGTTCTGACAGGCACAAACACTCACACACACACACACACAAATACACACACAGATATATGTACACATTAACTCAAATAGACATGTATGCATATACAAACATACACACATGCTGATAAAGACAATGTGCACACTTGCATACACACTTGCAAGGATTTGTTCACATGGCCTGAAAAGTATGCACACACACACACACACACACACACACACATTTACACATGCACACACACACACAAAGATACTGGAACACACAAGCACAAACACACAAATACACAGTGATGGATATTAACATGTTCTGAGAGGCACTAGTATGCGTACACACACACACACACACATAGTGACACATGTACACACACACACACACAAATACTTGCACGCACAAATACACACACACAGATATGTGCACAGAAACTCACATACATACATAAATGTGCATGTATACACACACACATGTAGACAGACACTGTACATTTGTGCACACACATACACACACACTAAAAACTGCATGCACAAAGCCCCGGCTCTTATCAATCTTTAACCAGGCAATTTCTCTTAATGCTACGCTGGGCACAGCAAAACAAACAGGACGAAATATTAATAAAGGTCCTTGGGATAAATAATACACTGGAGCGTGATGTCAGGCCAAGAATTGTTTTTAGCTTTAGTTATTGGTTTCGCCAAGTTGACCGGTGGGCATTCCTCACAGTGAGATTGAGAAATCTATTTGTTGGTGCTTTCATATCAGGTCATTCCCTTTCCATCACCCTAGCTCTTTATTTAATTACAGTTAAATAAATTGAATTAACTGCTTCCAATTTGGAGTGTCATCACATCTCACCCTTGTTTTTAAAGGCTATTTTTATGGCATCATTAGACAGTGAGCAGGGTAACACCAGAGAAAGGTCATTAGCCAGACTCCAACCTGGGACGCTGCAACTACCTGGACATCCTGGACCTGCTCATGGACTTGACTAAACGGAGATTCTAGGGATTTTAACCTTGTTGGCATCCACTGTCACCAGTATCTTATCTAGGTCTTATGCTGCGTTCACGTTATATCGGAACAAGTGGAAGAACGGGATGACGTCTTTCATGACAAATGTCAACAAGTTAAACTCGTTGGAACGCCCACATCCAAGATACCAATCGTAAGTCACTTGTTGTAGCGCTCCTTGTTGTTATCATATGGTATTTTACGATCAACCAAATTTTTTCACCTTTATTAGACACTTCAAAGAAGAGAGAGACAAGAAAGATTGGGATAGAGGGAGGGGGATGACATGCGACAAAGGTCCTGCGCCGGATTCGGACCTAAGTTACATGGTTTGCGCCTTAGACCTCTGAGCCACCAGGACAACCCGACCAATATTATTTTTGATTTCTTACCTTGGATTGCTGACATTGGTGGATTTGCTGCCTCTGTTGACATACTTTGTCAATTTGTGTTGCCAAGTGGGAGATATCTAGCCTCGCAAGACAAGACGAATCTCGCGAGTTGATCACGCTGCGAGAAACGTCTGGCTTCCCTCCGCGATAGGCGGCTAGGAATAGGCTCGGCATAAGGCGGGTCCAATCACCGTTTTGGGGGCTTATCCAAGGGGGACGACATAAGCGAGACAAGACGCAGCAGAAACTTATGATAGAGAGGTAACGCACACCAAAAATTGTTGCGAGGTGCTGATCACAGGAAGTAAACTAAGTACTCGTCGTTGCTGGTTGCACTCATTGAGGGCCAGGTCCGTCAATGTGCAAAACATCATCCATGGAAGTTGCCAGATTTGTTTTCGCTAGCCAGGAATCTTGGTTGCTAAATGATGAATGGTGGAACATGCACTCATCTGCACTGTATCGAGAAAATCTGATTGGGATCGCTGTGGATGAAGTTCACAACACATACAAATGGTAAATATTGCTGTCATGTGCTAAGCTACGTAACAATGTTTAACCAGCTAGTCTAGCGGTGCGCTGAGTCTATATCATGTGACATGTTCTGATTCGCTGTCAGGGAGGGGGAGGCCAGAGGTTTTTCTCGCAGTGTGGTCAACTCGACAAATTATACCCACGTCCTACTTGTAATGACCACTAGGTGGCAAGTGTGAATGTTTGTCCCCAGTCAGCAACTTGTATTTACAGTAAATCTGATATGACGTGAACATGGCATTAGCCTCATTTCCAGCTATTAATGACAAAACTCCTTCCCTCCCCCCCAACAGTCCCAAAACAAGCATGGCGACTTTGCCGTGGTCCGGCTGGAGTATGGTGTGCAGCAATGAGTCGGCGTCCAGAGGTACATAGATAAATCAAAGGTGAATTCTCTGTCTGCTCTTTAGTAGGTCATTGTTTTTGCCCCCCCCCCCCCAACCCAATCCATCCATTAGGGAATAATAGGAGGTGTGTTGGGTGGGGGGGGGGGGGCAGCCAAGGCGGATGAGACACGTAGCCTCAGGGGGAGAGGGAGAGAAAGAGAGGGAGAGTGTGTAATCTGAAGGGGGGCGGGGGGGGGGGGGGACCATCTGCAAAATGAAAACAAATGGGATGTCATCCCCTGGGAGGAAATCTATCCCCTTCTATTTTTAGTCATCAATTCCATGAGCTGGGTGGGCGCACATGTGGGCTGTGTGTATTTGTCCGATACGGGTCTTTAAAGCCTGATACCGATAATTTTTAGACTGGAGTCGGCGATAATCTGATATTTTCGGACAATATTCAATAATCTTTAAGTTTGACCGTTTTCATGCCAAAGAAATATGAGTGTTCAGTGTTTATTTGTAGTCTTGTCAGGGTGGAAAAGACCTTGAAACAGCCTTTAGACCATCATGGGAAATGAAGGGTGCGATCATAGCTGCAATTGGTCTTCATTGACCCTAACCATAGTGGAAATGTTTACTTTGCATGTTTGTATTTGGTTCGTTCCGGGTGACACTGCCCCAATTATTCAAGCTCTTGAGCGTTTCCTCCTTTAGTTTGGTTCATTTGGCCAGGTGAGAGCAATGCCACTTGAACCAAATAAACCTCATCGAGACTCCTGAAAATGTCAGTCTCAGTCGTCTTCCAAGAGAACTGCGGTGCCAAACCAACTGCAAGGAACCGCAAGGGTTTACGGGTATAAAACAAATACAAAAAATGCAACAAAGTAAACTTTTCCACTATGGTTCAGACCAAAGAAAATCAAATGGAGGTGTGTATCCAAATCTGTGAATCCAAAGAATCGAGCGCCTAGAGTAGAGCACACTCAAAGCCACACACTCTGGCAAAATAATGAGCATGAGAGCGGGGGGGGGGGGGGGGGGGGGGGGCACATTTACATTTATGATAGCCCCATAATTCCTAGAGAACTCCGGCATAATGGCCGCAATCTTGCAATAGGCCATAAAGCATCCAGGGACCGCTCCTTCAAAATGACGCAAGACAGCGGGGAATGACACATCTCCCTGTTATTTATTTATTTCGGTAAAGGGTTGGAGGGGTGGGGGGGAGTGGGGGGGGGGGATGTTAGAGAAAACTCATCAAGTCGCCGGGGTAATTAATGAATTTTTTAAATGTCATGATGATGGGAGCCACTTGACAAGAGGACCAAAGACTGACTGGGGACTGATTAAGAGCTCTCCCCCATTGCCAGTTCATCCAAACCACCCCCCCACCACCACACACCCCCCCTCATCCAAACACACACACACACACACACGCTCTCCACAGAGGCCAGACAACCCTGCGCTCGAACTTATTTCCAAATGGAAGCCCCCCCCCTCCTCCTCCTCCTTAACAACCTTTGCCGCCATCCACTCCCATCTGGATCCACTGTGGGAGACTCTTCCGCGGAACACAAAACCATCATCGCGACCCCTCCCCTCCCCTTTCTCCTCCCTCTCCCGCCCCCTTTGGCCCCCCCACCACCCCCACCCCTCACCCCCTTCCTAAAATATGGGATGAAAAATGAACGCCCATTGTGGTCTAGTTAGGACCTGTGTGCGCCGATGGTAATTGGGTGCCTTCACCTGCTGGGAGAACTGGGAGAGAGATAGAAGGGAACGGGAGGAGGTGGGGTGGGGGGGGTGGGGGGGGGGTGAGAGGAAGAGGAATTTAAATACAGCTGCAGTTCCGCGTTGATAATTGTAGGCAGAGTTGCATTCCAAAAGAGCATGGCGTTGTAGTTTGTTGTGGTCACATATCGCGACCATGTTTACATGCACACAAAAAATGCAATTGTAATGCGATTAAGATAATAATGCAAAAAACCTCATATCAGAGCTGACTCACTGAAGCTCTGGTAAGTTTGAAGTTTGAGTGGTTAAGAGTGGCATTCACACCAGTCTGACCCTAATTAGTACCAGATTATTAGGTGCGGTGTCACTTTATTGAATCATGTTAATAGCTTTATTGCATTATTGTCATACTGGCAATAGTCACATTATTATATGTAAAAGTACCTAGTGTGTTGCAGAACTGGGGCCGGATTCACCAATGTGTTCTTAAGATAGATCTTAAGAAATGGCATAAGAGGAAAATTTAGGAAGTTCTTAAGAAGGCTCTTAAATGCAATTCCGCAATTCCACAATTGGTTAATACACTTTAGGCTTACTTCCATTGAGGCTAGGAGACAAGGCTAGGAGGCAACCCAAAGTGCTTCCATCAACAAAACAATTGGGTAAAAACCGATTTAGAGCAACTACAACTAATAAAGTATATGAAAATATTTAATCATTGGTTGCTGTTGGTAACTGTAAAATTCGCTAGCTTATTTTCAACAAACATTAGACAGAGGCCTACCTGGCCCTACACCAAATAAAGCTTTACAATAAATGTTCATCTTAATGTTAGGTGTAGGGGAACCTATGAAGACTTTGAACTATAACCTACTTGTCTAAAATGTGTTTAAATATATGATATTAGACGCTTATCTTTTCACTGTAGGAGTTTTAAGACAGGTGAAGGGCCGTCGAAAAAAAATCAAGAACAAATTTGAGAACTTTCATTTCAAGAATACCATTTATTTGTAAGTTTTTTCTGAGGAAGAAACAAGAAGAAAGTTAAGAGGGTTTAGTGAATCCGGCCCCAGGTTGGAAAGGTTTGTCAGATGTTTTGTAGGCTTCAATACATAATGCAGTGAAAACAGTTTTAGGACTGTAACTGAAAACTGAAATCCAGTAAACAGTTCCCACCCTAGTAAAAACGGTTTCCCCGGACCAGGCAATTTGACTTTCAATGACTGTAAGTTTTGTAACCAATTTTGGCAATAGCATCACTTATGATGGTATAAATGTTACGACTCAACGGTAACAGTTAGCCTACAGTGTGTGCCACTAGCATATATCAGTCAGGTTGGCCAAAAACGAGTATGCTAGCTAGCGGCATTCGTCTACCTGGCGCAGGTAACGGAGAGTTAGCAGACTTTCATTCCACCTGGTCAAAAATTTCAATAGCTGTCTACAGAGAGTGTCTCCAAACATGGTAATACTTCCAATTAGTATTAACCTGACTCCATGGTCCAAAAAAAAAAAAAAGTCACAGAATTCAGCTTTAAAGGGGTCAGAAACCCTAAAACATTTTTTAAGATGTGAACTGATATCTAGGTGTTGTTTGAGATAGAAGACAATAATACTAGGCATTACCTCCATATATAAGTGCATATGTTGAACTGCCGATGTTTTAGCCGCTAAATTGACAACTCTCTTTTTCCCGGGATTAAAAATTAAAAGTTGGTGAACATCACTGGATGTTCAGTAATGTCTTACTTTCATTAGACTCTTTCTGATCAAATGGATTTTTATAGCCCCCCTACCATCACCCTCACTCTCCACCGCTGCTCTCAGGTTCATCAGTTTGGATTTCTGAAGTTCCAACAATGAGGACCGTCTGTCCTTTCGTAGCTAAATTTGCAAAAGTAACGGCTGATATTAGGGTTAGATCAATATATAGGTTTGCCAATATCTTGGGAAAATATTGGCCGGTCAGTGTCGTCCACCTCTGATATGATGGTGTTTCCCCCTGGTCACAGTCGTCATAGTTGTCTCCCTTAGTCTGGGCTTCAATGGAGAGTTTTAGTGTCCCATGCTGTTTTTAGAGGCTTTCCCATCCTGATAAGAATAAAAATTCCTGCAGGGATTTTACCTGCATGCTACCACACACACATCACTTTGTCCATATACATACTCCACCACCCCCACCCCACACCCACCCATGAACATGTCACAGAACAAACCGCGGCTATGTAGCGACATGACAGCGGCACTCTTGACAGAGCGGGCCCTTTAAATACCCCCCACCTCTTTATTCAAAGCAGGGGCCTGATTTCTCGCGCCAGGCCGATAAGAGGTTTGAAAAACAGGAACCCAATTCCCATTATCTGCCTCCCTTATTGTCTGTATTAACCTTCCCCCGTGGTAACTTGTTCCCCCCGTAATGCTACACTTGTCTGGCCACAACACACCGCCGCCAAGAGCCAATTGCGCCATGCAAATGAAGGCGCAGACTCTATTGTGAGGGGGGTGGGGGGGGCGAGTGACGGAGAGCAAGAAAGAGATAGAGAGGGAGAGAAAAAGAGAGGGCGAGAGAGAGAGAGAGAGAGAAACAGAGGTGGTTTATCAGGAGGATGTCTGCTCTGCCATGGCGCAGCTGATGATTGTCTTGCCCACACAAACGCATGCATGCATACACACACACACACACACACACACACACCTGCACTATGACTACACCGAGCGTGCGTGCATGTTCGGCTAGCATGCACATGCACATGCCGATGTTTGTATGTGTGTATGTGTCAGGAGAAATGATGGAGGGGTTGGGAAAGGGGGAAGGGAGTATTGTTTTGTTTAGCTCTTTTCAAGGCTGGCTGGGTTTTTTCCTCCTCTTGACGATGCCCCTGAATGGCATAAGAGAGAGAGAGAGAGAGAGAGAGAAACCGAGACACAGAGACCGAGAGCGGGGACAGAACCACTGTAGCCATAAAACGAGTGGGAAAGTGCTGCAGTGGTATTCTATATGCAGACAGGCGAGCCGTTGGCCCCCAGCACAGCACTTCAGGGGAGATTGAACTCGCTCTTACCCTCCGAGTCGCCGACCGGCTTGGAGATTACCTGTTTGATATGTAAACCTCGTTGAACACAGACCGGGGATGCGGCCCACTATACTCAGACAAAACACATGTCAGTGGGGATTCAGGTGTACATAATGACAATGAGGGAGGAAGAGTAGAAAGAGGAATCACTTACCTGGGCAGGGTTTCCCCACAAAGCACATTAACTCCGGCCAACATTTTTAACCTGGACCCTGTTTGCCCATGTTTTTCCATCACGCTAATCAATTCTGACCAAAATCTCATCAGTCGCTTCACTATAGAGCCACTTACATCTTGCTTGCGTGGGTGTGGCTCTCCAATACAGTCCTAACAGACCAATCAATCCCAAAGGCACCTGAAGCCTGTCTTTTTCAGCATATTGATGCTCAATCTGTAATGAGACATTCATTTTCAGTTCATCCATGACCTGACACCTTTTCACCACAGGGCATAGGCCATGTGTAGGTGATGGATAGATGGAGAAGAGCTTAGGGAGAAGAGACCAGTTTGCAGAAAGATCAAGCGAAGCATCCAACGCTAAGATAGTGACTGGAACAAGAAAGGGAACAAGTGCAGATCCTGTACAGACCCATTGGCGCGTGTGTTCAGAACTGTCCGTGATGGAATCTCCTCTGGGGAAAAAAATGCTACAGCAACTCACCAACATGCAGGAGTCACAACACCAGACTCTTCTCGCCCGGCAACAACCACAGAAATTGTGAGAGAAGAGGCTGAGGATTGAGCCGATCTGAGGATCTCAGAAGCCTGCAGCAGACCTCCAGGACACCTGGTCTGGCTGCTGATCCCCAGATGCCCAGTGATGATCCTTCTTTCTGGAGATGGTCAAGAGGTCGGCAATAGGGTGTGTAGATAGATAGAGGGAGTTGGCATTGAGGCTACTGCCCCCGCTAACAGGAGAGGCACAGCCGGAAACCCACAGGCCCACCAGCAGAGCTTCCAGACTACCTATGAGGATCTCAGGTGGCCATTTGTCTTTCCACAGCATCTCTCTGACTCTTGCCGGCGGTGGTCGCAGCTTGCAACAGTGCAGGAATCATTCGTCAAGAACACTCCCGAAAGGAGCGGCAGAGTGGGTCCAGTACCACTGACCCACCTCTCCTTCATCTAGCAGAGGACAACCATGCCATCCCCATGGGGAAGACCCCACGCCAATCCATGTTGGCCTCTCATTGGAGGCGGCCACCTGTTCCCCCTGCTCCTTCCACAGCCATCTTTTCACATCACTTCCTCCCTGTCTCCAATCCATTGCACTGTCCAACTCTGAGCCCCTTGTCCCACCCTTTCATGGAGGGCAGACAGTTGGTCCGGATTGCCACAGTGCTGGCATCTTGTCCTAATTCAGCTTGGATGTACCAGGTAACAGTAAGTATCCAAGGGGTTACATACCAGGCGCTAGTGGACTTATTCACAGATTCACAGATTTTGATTTATTGCATTGCGGTATGTGGGGATGTTGACCAGTGAATTCCTTGGCCACCAAAAGTGCCTTTACGCCTTTAGATCCTCTTCAGAAGAATTGGCATGTATGTCATTAAGCTCTTAGACTGTAGTGCAAGGGGGTGTTGCTTTTTTTTGGTTGTGGTTGATTATGCAACACAATATTCTTGATCGATTTGCAATTGGAAAGACAATTGACTGAAATACCCTAGAAACATTTGTATAGCAGGTGACCAATTTCTACATGGGGGTAGGGTAGTAAAGTTACTGAAGACAACACAGCTTATCACCAACGTTAGCATTGTCTGACAAACTATCAATACCTAGCTACCTAGCTAGCTACAGTCATGTATAGAGTGGTAGAGCATGTGCCTCAAAATAAAAGCTGTTCATTACCTGTTCAGTTCATGTGTTGGCATTACTGAAAACATGCTGTAGATGGAGTATTGCCCTGTAATGCCTGTTCACTCTAGACATCTTCACTAGACATCATCCCCCGCTTTGACTGGGTGTACTGCACTTGACAGGGCTATGCACACCCCCCCCCCCCACCCTACTCCAATGCTCGTGCATTGTGTCAAAGATGGTATCACACGCACACACCCTTGGACTAAATGCAGATGTGACATAACCTACTTTTCAGTTCTCCAAATCCTGACAGTACACAGGATGACACAAATAAATAAGAATGATGACAAATGATATAAGCGTGTTTATCCAAAAGTGAATAGACACAAAGCAACTGCATTTTCACCCAATCCCAAATTGCTTTTTCAGTTAAAGTGATAATCCATGAGAACCTTTTTTTTTTATTTTGTTGTGCTAAGCGGTCATTGTTGGGGTGTTTTTTTTTCCTTTTCCCTCCATTTTTGGTGCTCAGCGCTCATTGCTGTGGTGTTTCTGCACTGCTCTTCCCAGAGATCACCTGTCAATCAAACAGTGTCCAGTACTGTGACGTCTTTTTCCTTGGATTTCCTGTTGATGAAGTTTGAGTTTCTCTTTTTTTTGTCTGCTCAGCCATGGTGGCTATCACTGCTCATGCAACTACTCAGTTCTTCTTCTATTTTATTCCAAACAAACCAGAAATGTAGTCGTCAGGTTTATTTATATAGCTCTTCATCACAAGCATGTCTCAATGGGCTTTACATACTTTACCATGTCATATATGACACTACATCATATACATACGTACTACACATCATATACTACATCAAACACACTCACACCTATGGGCAATTTAGAGTCTCCAATTCACCTGACCTACATGTCTTTGGAATGTAAACCGCTTCACATCCTGTGCTCAAGAGGATTTTTCCCAGGAAAGACCTACCAGACACTGGCTGCTTAGAACAGCAAACGTAAAAGCTTACATGAACTAGATATAGGTTGAATCACTATTGTATTACATCAGTCTGTGATAGAGAGTAGCAAAACAGACATTTATCTACATGAAAATGTCACCGATTATTACTTTAAGCCTTCCCGTGTGTCCCTATGCTTGCACCAACACATGCGGCCATGCAGTCTATCCATAAACAAGCCAGTTCATTTGCCTGTTAATAAATGCACATCTCATCAGCTTGAGTTAGCTCTGCCTGGAGATTAGAGAAGAAACAAGAGTTAAGAGAGACGGAGAAGAGAGGCGACTCTTACTGTGCCCCCCCCCCATCCACGCCACCTTCCACGCCCCACCCTTCCCCTTCGCTGTCATCTACAATGCTCCTCCTCTTCCTCCCTCCCTCTCTCTCTCTCTCTCTCTCTCTCTCTCTCTCTCTGTGGGTGCATTTTAATTTATGCCCGGCATAGGAACCACTCAATACAGCCAGTGTCTGCAGTGCAGTAGATAGCTGTTAATGAGAAGAGGTCCCCCCCTCTTTATCTCTTTTCTTCTGCCCCCATTATCTGGGTGCAGTCTATAAGCGTGCAGTTACCTTACTAGGTCCGATAACGCCCCAATAGGCAACCAGCACTGATGAGCTTTCTATACAGTGCGGCGCACACAATGCCACTATCGGGCAAGCAGACCTCTGGAAAAAAAAAAAAAAAGAGGAGAGAGGTGGGGGGGGGAGAGAATGAGAGAGAGAGAAAGAGAGAGAGAGGGAGGGACGGATGGAGTCAGACAAGCAGGGGCAGCTTGCTCTGAATATCCTGCAAATTTACAACGGCGGCCCCCATCGAAACACGACTTCTCGCACGCCCGGTTCTCTCTCTCTCTCTCTCTCTCTCCCTCTCCTTCTCCCTCTCTCTCTCTCTCTCTCGGCTGCAGCAGTTTCTTATCTCCCCCCCTCTTCCCTCTTCTGCCTGGGAGATAACAGTAATTCTTCTCCATGCTGTATCCCCCCACCTCGCAGACACACACACACACACACACATGCACACAAACACACACACACACACACACATGCATAGTCCGTCTCTCTTCAAGCTTTTCAGTCCCCGGCGCATGATTACACACACACACACACACACACACACACACACATGCCTGCACACATGCATGGAATCACTCGTGAGACACGCACGCGCGCAGAGACACACACTTTTACCCTCCACCCCCCGAAAGAATAAGCTCTCATCACAGGCAACCTCACGTGCACGCGCACACACACACACACACACACCAACCCCCCCCACCCCCCCACCCTCAAGCCCAACATAGACAGAGATGCTGGCAATGTCTTTCTGCTCAGTCAAGATAAAGGGTTAAGACTGCACTCGGACGGCCCCTTCTTTGTGAGGTGGGGGTGGGGGGGGGGGGGAGAAAAAAAATGAAATCAAGCATTCAAGTACAGATTATTTTATCAGTTGTACAGCGTAAAAAAAAAAAAAAAAATTCGCTTTCTCTTTCCCCCCCCTCCAATACCCTCCTTCTTCCTTCTTCGTCTTCTCCTTCGTCTTCCTCTCTCTCTCTATATATATATATATATATATTTTTTTTTTTTTTTTTTTTTTTTTTTTTTTTTGAATTGTGGCTGAAGCCCGGAGTGTTGCAGCCAGATAAAAGAATTAGTGGTTGCACACAGGGACCCGGGCGCTAAGTACAGCCGCGAATTAGAATGTCTATCTCTGTCGCTCGTGGCTCATCCGCTCTAGCTAGCCGCGCCTCGCACTCGTAAACAATTTAATCTTTTCACTACAGTTTGGGGGGGGGGAGAAGAAAAAGAGAGAGAGAGAGAGAGCCGTGGACATTAGCCCCCCCCCCCTCCTCTTTCTCTCCCTCCACATCCTCTCACCGACCTCTCCTTTTAAACAAGAAACCTGACGCAAACGCTTGTAAGGTGCTTGAAGATTGAATCAGCTCGCTTTCATTTTCCTCCCCCTTTTCGCCCGTTCTTTTTCGGGCTCTTCTCTCTCTCTCTCTCTCTCTTTCTTTCTCGCCATCCTATTCATTTTTCTCTCTCTCTCTCTCTCCCCTCTCCCCTGCTCTTCTTCTCTCTTCTCTCCAACCGTTTTTTTTTTTTTGTGAAATTGAAGATGTTGTAGAGGCTTGGGCTTTTGGGGCCAGAGTCTATTTTGGAGGCTGTAATAAAATTCATAGCCTGACACACAGGCAGGCACACACACACACACACACACACACACACACACACACACACACACACCTGGTCAAGGGAATCACACTACAGTATATAGTGGTCTCCTGCTGTATTACCTTTAAACCATCCTTCATATGTGCAGCGCTCCAACGGCCAAACCGTATTTTGTAACACTCCAACAGTGTACTGTCTTTATTCATACTAAACTATCAATTCACTGGGAATATATACTTCACAGTGCAGTGAGAGGACAGGCTGCAGCTAAGGTTGGAAGAATTATGTAAGACGTCAGCGCACACACTCAATAATGATGAGTAATTGGCCCCCGTGTAACGTATTGCCGGCATCTCTGCAGCTTAAAAACCGTTTTACTACAACGGATGTGGCACGATTTGTATTATTCTATTTTAACACCTGCAGCAGCAGCAGCAGCAGCATAATAGAACGACCTGGACTCTGTAACAGCGGCGCATTATGCGACTGTTGCGTGTTAAGTTCAGCGTGAATTATCTTCAGCTATAAGCCTGAAATCAGGTGCAAGGTAAAGGCTGCGAACATGAAAATGAAAAGACCAGTCAAAATCATTTAAGAACCAGGGGCTGGATTCACAAAACCCTCTTAAGAAAAAAAAAATCTTCTCAAGTGCCATTTTTTTCTTAACTTTAGTCTTAAGAAGAAGAAAAAAAGGAAAAAATGATATTCTCAAAAACAGTTCTTATATATTTTCTTCTTATGTTTCTTCCTAAGAAAAAACTTAGGAATAAATGGTATTCTTGAAATGAAAGTTCTCAAATTTGTTCTTGATTTTTTTCTTAACTTTAAGACGGCCCTTCACCTGTCTTAAAACTCCTACAGTGAAAAGGTAAGCCTCTAATATCATATATTTAAACACATTTTAGACAAGTAGGTTATAGTTCAAAGTCTTCATAGGTTCCCCTACACCTAACATTAAGATGAACATTTATTGTAAAGCTTTATTTGGTGTAGGGCCAGGTAGGCCTCTGTCTCATGTCTGTTGAAAATAAGCTGCAAAATTTACAGTTGCCAACAGCAACCAATGTTTAAATCTTTGCTCTAGTTGCCCTAAATAGGTTTTTACCCAATTGTTTTGTAGATGGAAGCACTTTGGGTTGCCTCCTAGCCTTGTCTCCTAGCCTCCTAGCTTTGTCTCCTAGCCTCCTAGCCTTGTCTCCTAGCCTCGATGGCAGTAAGCCTAAAGTTTATTAACCAGAATTAATTCAGGCCCTATTTTGAGAAGTTCTTAAGTTGGAAAATTAAAGAAATTCGTAAGAAATGAGACTGTTACTAAGAAAATATTGAGGAATTGCACTTAGGAGCCTTCTTATGAACTTCCTAAAATGTCCTCTTATGTCATTTCTTAAGATCTATCTTAAGACCACATTGGTG
>NW_027284411.1:0-13463 GCF_046629955.1 Centroberyx affinis | reverse complement strand
TCCAGGTTCTCAACACAATCTGCCAAAAACTCGGTTTCCTCCTTTTAAAGGTCAAGTTTGGCCCGTAAATATTATTCAGTGATCCGGTCCGCTCCGGTCCAGCAGACCGTCTGCTGGGCTTCAGTCTTTTCTCTGTTTCGGTCTTCGGTTTCTGCTCCTCGGCTTCGTTTCCCAAACTCTGATGTGTGTTTGTTTTTTAACGTTCTGTTCTCTGACCCGTTCAGATCCTCTGACAGAAGCCGATCTGCACAAACTCAGACTGTGTTCCTCCAGGCCGATGTGTTTGACAGTTTCACGATGCAAAGCTAAAGGGTTTCAGCAGGTTTCAAGGGAAACTCTCTGTGTAAATTACCATGGAAACTTCTATTTTAAATAAGGAAAGAGGCGGAGCTTGCATGTCGGTGGGTTTTCTGTGATCGCAGCCATTATTTTGATTCCAAATGAACTTATTTTATTATGGCTTTGTGAAGCATTTGTTTGCCTGAAGCAACGCCCCAAGCTGTGATGATACTCAGATTTCTTTTTTTTTTTTATTTCTATTTTATTAAAGACACAGTCCACGTCAGTATTTTATTATTTTTCCCCCTCCTCTATTTATAAAAGTTGTAAAGAACGATGTGTTTTTTTCACGGTTCAGGGTTTTGTTTTTTTTTTGCTCTCGATGACTTTCTCTTTCCAAAGTCCCGGTGATGTCACTGCTGTAAAAAACCTTCAGCCTCCGTATCGATCCACCACAGATTTTGGGGTGAACCGCCTCCGTCAAAGCCTCGGCGCTGATGGAGACCCGGCAGACCGGACTGAAGTGGTCTGAACCTCCTGAGCAGATGATTGAGTCTTAACTCTGAAACGCTCCAGCTTTCCGCCTCGCTCCTCTCACTCTGTCTTCTTTGTTTTTTTTTTTGTTGTTTTTTTTCCCCCTTCGCCCTCTCTTCTCGGTTTGAGGCTGAGAAATGGAAGTATTGATCTGTCTCTGTCCTGAGAGTTCAGACCCAGAATTGCAGGTTTTGGTCTCACAGGTGAAGGTGAAAGTCTCGGGGAGGCGTTTCACAGCGGGAGCGTCTGTGAACGTCTCTGATCTCTTTCAACGAGCGCTTTGAAGAAGAGAAGAGCCTCCACAAATCTCTCCGTTCCACAAGTAAAAACAGATTGTATTTGTTTAAAAAAAAGACGTTTATATCGTAGATTTCTGCTCTTTGTAAGTAAGAGATGTTCCTCCGTCTTCAGTCCCTGCCGTTTTAAATCGGTGCTCTAACAAAAACGAATTTCTGGCTCAAACGACTTTGCTCTCCACCAGCCGGCGTCCAACTGAGGACAAAAAAAAGAAAAAGAAAAATCCCTTAAAACGACCCAGCTGGGAACTTTTGTACGATTCCCCCAAAGAAGAAACTTTCCCTTTGAAGAACGGATCGATCGACCGGAGCTCCCGCATCACAGTCTGGAGTCTGGATGGGATGGAAGCCTGTCCTTCCCCAGGTCCTTTCAATTACTGTGTAAGTGTGTGTGTGTGTGTGTGTGTGTGTGTGTGTGTGTGTGTGTGTGTGTGTCCCGGCGCTCGGAGAAGAGTCTTCAATTACAGCGGCGAGGCAGACGAGGCTCGGGTCGCGACAGGTGAAGAAGAGGTGAAGAAGGGTTTTTTATTTTTCTTCCGTTTGATCTGCCGCTAACTGAGAGGCTGACAGTCAGTCCAGGTCCAGGTCCAGATCCAGATCCAGATCCAGACTCCTCCCTCCTTCTCTGTTGGTTTATCCTGATGCTGGCTGGAAAATCCCCAAATTCACTTTTCTTAATTAAACCGACTTAAAGGAAAAATCCCTTAAATCCTCCTTCCCTCTGTTCTTCATCATCAGTCTGTGATGTTCAGACACATTCAGCAGTTATTTAGTGATGAAGTGTTGTGTCATTTAGTTTCCCTCAACCTGCCTCGTCTGTTTCTACTGCAGTTAGTGATTTACTACATTTCCCAGAATGCCTTGCAACAACCTCCAGAGAAAGAGGTGGAGGACTTGTTGCTTTCACCTGTTGGTTTTACATACAGAGAGAGAGAGAGAGAGAGAGAGAGAGAGTTTCTGCCGTTGAGAAAAAATGAGTCTCTCCTCTTCCTCCAAACCCTCAGCCTGTCTCTCTGCTGCAGTGCATTCTGGTCTCTCTCCTGCTCCTGTGGGTGGAGAAACTGGTCTCTCTCCTCTTCTCCGATGGATCTCTCCCTGTATGATTGTTGAACGTCTCTCGGTGCAAAATGGCGGCTCTAGAAAGAAGATATGAAAACATTTTCTCATATCAAACTCCGCCCCCCCACATATTATCCAAACTACTGAATGGAGCCAGGAATGCAAAGTACATCACTGATAGCTGTTAAAGTGTTTTGGGGGATTTTTTTTTTTTTTTTTTGTTGGTCTTGTTGCAGTGGAGCTGCAGCTTGTTTGAGAGCAGCTGAAACCCAGGAGGAGGATGTTGACGCTTCGGTTCCAACACAAAATGTTGAATATGAAAAAAATGTTTCAATCCTCCTCTTCTGAAATGATCAACAAAGCAGAAGAAACGATAATTTCCTTTTTTTTCCTTTTTTTTATTCAGTCCAAAGTGACTCGTTCCCAGACTGGATCCTCTTAGATCTACTGAGTGATGATCTGCAGGTTTTGCTTTTTGTTTTTCTAAAAAATGGAGGTGCAGAATTGTTTTTTTTTGTTTTTTTTTTTAAATGAACTCTCTGAAAATTGAGCCACCAGAATCCTCTGACTTGGTTGTAAGCAAAAGTGACTTTTTAAGGTTTTTTGGGCTTCCTGAATTAATACGGTGACTTTCCCCCAAAATGTTTTGCCTGTCGGGTAGAAAACAGAAGTCTGCTCCTGTGAGACGGTCCGGAGCTGTGTAGTCGATCTGGTCTGAGATGATCCGGTGCGGAGAGTGAAGACTCACTGAGGATCACTGCTGTTTGTTTCAGTTTGGTGTTTAGATTTGGAAAAAAAGATAAAAAAAGAGTTTTTCTAATCTTTCAGCGAGGAAAAGTTCTCTGGATGCTTCAGTTGTTTTGCTTTGAGGTTTGTGTCAAACGTTCGTCCCGGTGTTCTGTTCTCATTTCCTCTGTGATGGTAAACACACACACACACACACACACACACACACACACACACACACACACACACACTCATATTCATCTTTCTGTCCTTTACCAGACTCCTCATTCATTCTGCACCCTCTTTCCACAGACTTTGCCATTTTTTTGTCATCTCTCACACACACACACACACACACACTCTCTCTCTCCCACACACACACACACACACACACACACACACACACACACATATGGTGGTGGTGGCGTTCCAGCTGCCGCTTGCTATAGATCTTACCTTCACACACACTCTTTTAAAAAGTTTACAAGAGCTTTATTCACAGACGTCTGGAAGAATGAATGGAACAGCTTTGTAAATACTTCTGTACATAAATGCCTATTTGGGAGGGGGGGGGGGGGGGGGGGGGGGGGGGGGGGGAGGAGGGGGAGGTGGGGATTTAGACCGGTAGACTCTACTTTTCTGAATCTGATTCTATTTTTCATTTTATAAAGCCTTTTCCCAGTCGTGTTGTTGTTTTGGACAGACGGACAGAAGGTTCTTACCAAGCCAACTGCAGGAAACTCGATCTTTGTACCAATTTCCAGAATGATGTCTTTGGTTACTGTACATAATTTTAAAACGAATAAAAATTGCTACTTTCAGTATTTCCTTCTCCTTCTTTTTCTTTCTGTTTCCCCTCCCATGGTTCATTGTCAATAAATTACATTTCTAAACATGATCATTCCTGGGCAGTGGTGGAAAGTAACTAAGTACATTTACTCAAGTACTGTACTTAAGTACAATTTTGAGGTCCGTTTTATGCTACTTTGTACCTTTACTCCACTACATTTTAGAGGGAAATATTGTACTTACTCCATTACATTTATTTCACAGCTATAGTTACTAGTTACTTTTCAGATCAATATTTTAGATTTTAGATTTAAAACATTTGATCATCTTTATAACTATAAAATATCATTGTTATAGATTAGACTACCCAAAAGTATAGATAAATTGTTAAGATTAGCTTCACGTTGACAACTTTAAAATGCTGCTTACATGTACATGTATGTCAATAAATCAGTATTAATATTCCAATAATTTATGAAAAATATAACTCTCTAAATGGGGACAGTTTGCATAATGAGTACGTTTACTTTGATACTCTAAGTACATTTTGCTGCCAATACTTATGTACTTTTACTTAAGTAAGATTTTGAATGCAGGACTTTTACTTGTAATGGAGTATCTTTACATTGTTGTATTGCTACTTTTACTGAAGTAAAACATCTCAGTACTTCTTCCTCCGCTGTTCCTGGGAAACTTTGACAGCAACAAATGAATCATCTGAAACCGGGAAAGACGATAAATGTGAAAAACTGACATTTCCTTCATTTGCAGCCAATTTCACATTTTTAGCACAGGTGACAGTGTCTGGCTGCTTGTTTGGTTATAAAACACAAAGATATAAAACAAAATACTGCAGATCACAGTGGTACATTTGCCATTTTCTCTGACTCATAATAAAAAAAAGTGTAAAAGTACATTGTACATATACTTCAGAATATCTTTAGAAATAGGTTTCAAAATATACAAAAACAAAATATTTATAAAAAATATATATATGAAAGGTTTTTTTAAATCTATCCAAGACGTCAGAAATACCAAATATCTGCAAGTATATCCAACAAATATTCTGCATGTAGAAATACATTTTTGCATATGTTTTGTGTGTGTTGCCCTTTTAAGACAAACATTCTGAAATATATGTCAAATGTATTTTTGCATGGAATTAAAATAGAATTACACAAAAATACATTTTGCATGAACCCTGAAACGGTAGGCTAAGTATTTCACTCCTGTACAGCATGAAACTTCATCTCAGTACAAACAATCCTGTAGAAAAGTAGAAAAATAATCACATTACTTGTTAAACAATCATTCAGTCTTTCTGTGTTATTTCGTCCCGCTGCTTCTCTCCCACATGTTCCCGTTAAAACTCCTCATGTCGCTCCGCTGCTCCTCCTCTCTGCGCGCCGGGCCTCCGCTGCCTTTCCCGGTGTGAAAGTCCCGGCCGGGGCCCGTCAGGCGGCCCGGCGGCTCTCCTGCGGGCGGTGCGGGCCCCTGTGAGGCCGGCGGGCCCCCCGGGGGGCGCGGTGTGTGTTCCGGTACCGAGGCTCCGCAGGCGCCTTCCTGGAGCAGCTCGCTGAGAGTGGCGATGTAAATCTGCGCCATTTGGAGAGTCTCAGATTTGGAGAGCTTCTTGTCGCTCTCCAGGTTGGGGATGACGCTCCGCAGCCGGTCGAAGGCGACGTTGAGCCCCAGCATCCTCCTCCTCTCCCGGGCGTTGGCAGCGAGACGCCGCCGCCTCTGCGCCCGCTCCAGGGAGCACTTGTCCGGCTGGAGGTAGCGCAGCGCGCCGCCGGCGGGGCCCAGCCGGAGCTCCACGATGGCGCACGGAGGGTCGCGGTGGTCGCAGCCGCCTCGGGTGCGCTCCGCCCCGGGCCGCTCCTCCGCCAGGCTCCGCTGCACCAGAGCCTGGATGTCGGCGGGTAGCGCCGCCGGGGCCGCGGCGCCGCAGCCCTCCGGGGCCGCGGAGAGGCTGTAGGGCGCGAAGAGACTTTTACGCGGCGGCATCGCTCTTCTCCTTCCTGCGTGCAGACTGATGATCCACAACAAACAAGTCAGTTCCTCAACTTCCACACTTTCAACTTTCTCCCCAACTTTGTGGGGTGAATTTATGGACAGGGGAGCAGCGGGGACGCGCCGTGGATGATGCGGGGGCGTGGAGAGGGTCGTGTGCTGCCTAATGAACAGAGCCAAAGTCCCTGCAGGAGGTCCATTAACCAAGTTCATCAAAAGAGGATTAGAAGCGTCTCAGTGATCCGCTATGGGCCGCGGCACGGCCCGGCCAAGCAGAGCAGGAGTCCGGTTTAGAGAGGAGGAGGAGGGGGGGGGGGGGAGTGAGGGGTGATAAATATAACAGGAGGTAAACTATCAGCTCCGTTCAGTGTGATGATCGGGTCAAACAACCAATATGATCAAAAATCAATTACAGCTCTACTACACATCACTCCTCATAGAAAGTGTGTAGTCTTAATAAAAAGCAGGGTGAACTTTGACCTCCAGTTGGTGACAAAGACCAGTATAAACAAAAATCAATTATATTTACCGAAAAGCATCAGTTTATGATTTATTTCCTAACAATACCATATTTCTATGTAACTGACATCAGTTTGACATTTACTGTGATGTATACTCTGAATTTACATCACTAAGATTAATATTGGCCTTAAAAGTTGGTTAAAAATAAAAAAATACAGGATGTAAAGTGTCTTTAGCCTTCACTAAATTCACTATTCATTAAGCTGAGAAGGAGAGTGAAGACTGATTGGTTTGAAGAATTAAATGATTTTTGGGGGATCATTTTGGGAAATATCTCATATTTCTAAGAGGCCTGTGGGAAGAGAGAGTAAACTTTTACATTTTGTTTTTCTTAATTACAGGCGTATGGCATCATGCAGGAAAAAAAGCCAGTTAGGAATTTGTTATAATCTCAATAACAGCTTTTTTAAAAACAATACAGCAGTAAAATGAATAACAGTCTGATATGAGAATAAAAGTTAAAAACCTTGTAATATTCCTATAATATTCTTATAGGGACTGTGGTACTGAGTAGTGACTTTATAGTACTTTCTGATATTTTATTCATTCACTGTAGGATTGTCTGTTGTATAATTTTGTGATTTACAGCAGCTGCATCATACTTTAAAGTTTTGATGTTATATTTCTATATCCTTCTAACATTTAAAGGATCCTCTAGGACATTGTATATAGTTTATCATTTTGTTGTACACTACCAGTCAAAAGTTTTCACGTTATTTTTACTAATTTACTTTTTTTATTTACTTAACAAGAATAACAATACAACACAAAACACACAGAAATGACAGAAAAAAACATAAACATGTAGAGATGAATGATCAGAAAAGAGAAGAAAAACCCTGTAAACATAAATGTAAAACAAAGTATATTAACTAGACAGAATGGAGATCACAGCCCAGTTATGAAGGAAAAAAGGTAGAGAAAGTTTAACTGATATAAACAAGTGCAGGTATAGTCATATAAGCTTATACATAAATAAAGCATATAAAGTTACATAAAAGAACAGAACATAATAAAGTATTATACACTCCATTTA
Organism: Centroberyx affinis; assembly: GCF_046629955.1. Classification (NCBI taxonomy): domain Eukaryota; kingdom Metazoa; phylum Chordata; class Actinopteri; order Beryciformes; family Berycidae; genus Centroberyx; species Centroberyx affinis. The sequence goes on along the minus strand of NW_027284411.1, from coordinate 6,209 downwards.
CAGTTTTAATAAATAAAGCCAATACAAAAAAAACAAAAAAAAAAGTGAAAACAGACAAAAACAGGACACTTTATTTTTACTATTTTCCACATTTTAGAATAACAGTAAAGACTCAAAACTATGAAATAACACAAAAGTTATTATCCAGTGACCAAAAAAGTGTTAAACAAATCAAAACTATCTTATATTTTAGATTCTTTGCCTTGATGGAAAGGCAAAGGCTTTGGAAAGAAATTCATACATAGGATCAACTTTTACTATTTATATTTTGTCTAAGAAACTCATCTCAAGCATTTAAGCAGAAGACTGAAGATCAGAATGAAACACAGAACATTCAGTCAGGTGGTCTGTGGACTGTAGTGTGTGTGTGTGTGTGTGTGTGTGTGTGTGTGTGTGTGTGTGTGTGTTCGTACAGTATCTGACTAAAACTCATCACAGGATAAGTGGATATTTTTTTTTTGGATCAGGGTATTAATAAGCAGAACGGCTCCCTAAAGTAAAGCCTGACAGTGAGTGGCAGCACCTGGCAGGCCGCGGCTCTGCTGTGAGGAGTCTAATGGGATTTTCTGCGGCGCGTCCCGACCGGAGCGGCGGGACGTCCCGCTCCGGTCCGCTCCGCCGCGTGCCAGCGCTCCGCCGGGCCGGCTTCACAAACACCGCAGCGTGGCACCGGGCAGACACAAAGATGGCTGTATGAAATATAGAAATATAATGGGGGGCCCCCATATTGGCAGCGGGACCCTGATGCTGCAGGTTTGGCTTCTTCCAGTCCGGAGCGTGTTGGGAAGGTTCTGGCTCCGCGGCTCGGGTGACAGTTGTTGGCACGCTCCGCTTTATTAAACCTAATGAAACGGCTCGTTGGAGCCAGCGGACCGACATGGGGCCGCGATCAAACCAGTCACCGGTCCCGCCCCCCCTGGTCCCGCCCCCCCTGCCCCCCCTGCCCCGCCCAGCGCCGGGTACAGGGGGCAAACGGGGCCGAGCAGCACAGGCCGACTTGTTAGAGTGACGTTTAGGGACCAGCTGTACCTCCAAGTTCAGGAGTCATAAGTTCAACTTGTCACGTGTTCCACTGTTCCTCCAGGTTACATTTAAAATCTTTCTAAGGTTTTTTTTTAACATGAATCAAACAAAGAGCTTCAGACGAGGAGCACACTTCCAAAAAAAGTTGCAGACTCTATTATGCTCCCATATTTTAATAAAGTGGTGATCTCCATTTTTTCTCAATATCAATCTGATACCAAGATGAATTTCACAAGTCCAACAAGGCAACAGTAAACATGTCGTCCCCCACAAGTGATGCAGCCAATCAGCCGCAAGTACAGAAACGCTGTAGCGCCTCCTTCAGCCAATCAGAGGAGTTCTTAAACAGTCAGATGGAGCAGTGAGACGCATCGATCCTTTAATCCAATCAGAAAGCTTGAAATATTGTGTGTGACACACAGGCAGTGGTGGAAGAAGTACTCAGATCTTTTACTTAAGTAAAAGTAGAAATACCACAGTGTAAAAATACTCTGTTACAAGTAAAAGTCCTGCATTCAAAATGTTACTTAAGTAAATGTACAAAAGTATTAGCATCAAAATGTACTTAAAGCAACAAAAGTAAAAGTACTCATTATGCAGAATGGCCCATTTCAGAATAATACAGTATATATTATATTATTGAATTATAATTATTGATGCATTAATGTGTAAGCATCACTTTAATGTAGCGCCCCCCTCAGGCCACACAGTGTCACTTTGAGAATGTTGTAACAGAGCGATGACACACATTGTTCTGCAAAGTTTCATCAAAATCCAATCAGTGGTGTCCGAGATGTTGAGTGTGACAGACAGACAGACAGAGAGAGAGACAGACAGACAGACAGACAGACAGACAGACAGAGAGACAGACAGACAGACAGAGAGAGAGACAGACAGACAGAGAGAGAGACAGACAGACAGACAGACAGAGAGACAGACAGACAGATAGACAGACAGACAGACAGAGAGAGAGACAGACAGACAGACAGACAGAGAGACAGACAGACAGATAGACAGACAGACAGAGAGACAGACAGAGAGACAGACAGACAGACAGAGAGAGAGACAGACAGACAGAGAGACAGATGGACAGTAAAGGTGAAAATGAAAGCAGCTGTATCAGAATATGCAGTGTTGCCTGACCGGACTGAGCAGGAAACAAGAACTCTAAAACTGAATTCAGGAGTCGCTTCATCTAACGGTGTTCCAGACCTTTCAAGTCCCAGAGCTGAGATGATCTGATCCAGGACTTCTGAAGACGGTTTCGGGACCTGCAGACTGCCCCCGGGGGGGTTCAGAGGCTGCCGGTCGGAAAACAAAAGGAAAGTGAATCCTGGAACAGAAGCAGCAGTCTGGAGCGTGTTGGAAGGTTCTGGCTCCGCGGCTCGGGTGACAGTTGTTGGCACGCTCCGCTTTATTAAACCTAATGAAACGGCTCGTTGGAGCCAGCGGACCGACATGGGGCCGCGATCAAACCCCCTGCCCCCCCCCACCCTGCCCCCCCGCCCCGGGTCCTTGGGGTAAACTGAGGAGTGTGCTTCACTTAATTGTTTGTTTGTTTGTTTCTTTATTCACTCATATAAAAAGGACACACTATATAATTTGCAAGTGAATCTGAAGGAGAATTTCCCTAAAAACCCTCCAGGGGCTTGAAAAGTGTCTTTCTCCAGGCAGCATGTTACAAAAAATAATAATTCCAGCAATGTAAAATAAAATACACAATTTGAATGTATCTGTAAATAAGTTTAGACATGGTAAAAAAAAACGGAGACATAGTTCAGCATGGCGTGAAGGACAGGGGAAAAGAAAATGACAGAAAAACATATGGGTTCACTCACAATGTGCATCTAAAAGTGGGAGAATTTGTTGTATTTGTTGTGTTCTTTCATCTTTCTACCTCATTTGGTTTGAACTGCACTAGTTTACTTTTTAAGTCTTTTATCTTTTGTATCTCTTGTCTGTACTTTTGCACTTTTTAATTGTAAATCTTTTTACCTTTACTGTATTTTTATCACCCTGTAAAGCACTTTGAATTGCCCCAGTGTATGAAATGTGCTGTACAAATAAAGCTGCCTTGCCTTGACTACTTGACGACAATGCATCCCATAACACCCATCTATTACACAAGTATAAAGAATCAGTCATAATCATAAGACACACACACACACACCAAGAATACTCATTCATAATACAGGCAAGTATACACACACACTATCATTAACAGACTAAGAGTAGACACTCATGTGATATGGCTTAGAGTTTTCATAAGACAAGAAAGATAAAGAAGAATATACACACAGATAATGTTATGAGAAGGAAAACATTGGTTGGACCCAGCTGATATAGGCAGCCCATATGGAAAATATTGTTCAGAGACAACAAGGGAAGTGAGTTGTGTTTAAATCATTTCACGTTTCACACTTACTCAGCTCACTCACAGCCTCTCTTTAAAGAAATGATCTGTACTCAGCATCTTTCAGCTAAACTTCCTCCTCACAGGACAGTTTGTCTTCCAAGCGATTTATCATCAGCTTCCCTCTGCGTTCAATAGACTCTACAGAAGAAGAAGTGAAGAAAATCATAGTTACAATTTAAAGATGTAAGAGACAAATTTTGTTGCCTCTCACTGGAACATCCATGTCTCTGTTCAGTCTTCATTTCAGAGGAGCCAAAGTTTTCATTTCTTTGATCTCACACCCGATCTGTTTAAAAAAGCTGTCAAACAGAATTTATTTCACAATCATCATGTTTACTGAGGTGATCATAATCATACTGCTGTTTCTTTTTTGGTATAATTAATTACTTCATGTTAACTAATCTTTTCCTTTTTTTTGTTTTGTTTTTGTTGTTGTTTTCTCTCTTTATTCCTTTACTCTGCTTTTCCTTTTCGGTTTCTTTTAATATTCTTTTACTTATTTTCTACTTTTCCCCCCTATTTATTTGACAGTATTACTTTACCTATTGATTTGTTTATATTGTTCTTTATGATGCTTTATCATGCTCTTTATGATGTTGGTATACATTATGGATATTTTGTTTGAATTACTCTTTTGTGCTAAATAAAAAAAAATAAAAATTTGATGGGACCAAACTGTTGCTGCCTTCGCTCCTGGTTCTGAGTTCGGAAGTCGTGAATTTGACTTGTTGCACATTCCAGGGTTTCTCCAAGTGCCAAGACCTTTTTAAAACCATCTTGAGTTTCAAAATTGAAAATACTGTATCAGAATATTCTGTCAGTCTGGATGCTGACCAGCGGACCACGGGAACCACAACATTTTCAAAATCTCTAAAAGTGAAGTTTAGACAATCTGATTCAGGACTCCTGAAGACTGTTTCAGGATCTGCAGACTGTGTGGTGTTCAGGTGCTTTGGGGCGAGAAACAGCAGTAGATGATAAAATGTGTATTAGGCATGTGATTGTTTATTTATTGATTAATTTGCCAAAAGTTGTGTAATCCATCAGTCTTACCACAGTTGGCTTCCTGCTCTCCCCCCCGACACATCTTGGCATCTGAGGTGTCAGAAAATCTTCAGTTTCCACTTTACAGGTCGTTCATTTGCAGCTCAACTTGTTCTTCCTGTATTTCTGGCAGCACCTGAAGGCAGCACACACACTGGGAGGTTTAGTGGCAAAAAACAAGAGGAAAGGAGAAAAAAGAAAGAAATGTCCTTTCATCGACTGCAAAACTTTTCACTTGATGTTTTCTGTTCAGTTTTTAAACATTAGCTAGCATCCACGCTACACTGTAGTAGAACTGTAACCATAGAAACGGCTGTAGCTAGCATCCACGCTACACTGTAGTAGAACTGTAACCATAGAAACGGCTGTAGCTAGCATCCACGCTACACTGTAGTAGAACTGTAACCATAGAAACGGCTGTAGCTAGCATCCACGCTACACTGTAGCAGAACTGTAACCATAGAAACGAATGTAGCTAGCATCCATGCTACACTGTAGTAGAACTGTAATAATAATTTTATTTGTATAGCACCTTTCATACAACAAATGCAGCTCTTTGTTGTAAAGTGCTTTACAACAAAGAAATAACATGCACCAAGTGCTTCACATAAAACTTGCCATAATTAATGTAAAATAAGATGGAGAATAAACCCACTTGATAATAATAGTAAAAATAAGATAAAAATGAAGAATGCATAACATAAGATGGAAAATAAAACCCACTGAATAATAATGATAAAAATAGTTAAAAAATAGAGTACATAGAATGCATAAAATCAAGTAAAATACAACATTTTAAAAGAAGTGCAGCAGTGCATAAGTGTGAAGAAAAGACTGTAGCTAGAGTTCATGCTGTTTCTGCAGGAACCGAGCAGTGATGTGTTTCTGCCACAAGGTGGAGCCACTTCATCTGATTAGAAACCAACTGAACGGAGCGACTGCTGACTGAGGAGGGAGGAGTTAGACTGAGGAGGGAGGAGTTAGACTGAGGAGGGAGGGGTTAGACTGAGGAGGGAGGAGTTAGACTGAGGAGGGAGGAGTTAGACTGAGGAGGGAGGGGTTAGACTGAGGAGGGAGGAGTTAGACTGAGATGGGAGGGGTTAGACTGAGGAGGGAGGAGTTAGACTGAGGAGGGAGGAGTTAGACTGAGGAGGGAGGGGTTAGACTGAGGAGGGAGGAGTTAGACTGAGGAGGGAGGGGTTAGACTGAGGAGGGAGGGGTTAGACTGAGGAGGGAGGGGTTAGACTGAGGAGGGAGGGGTTAGACTGAGGAGGGAGGAGTTAGACTGAGGAGGGAGGGGTTAGAGGGGAAACTGAAAAATCAGATCTCAGGATGACATCACTGGCCAATCAGAGCTGAGGATTCAATCTTTATCTTTATGTCATATAATAACTGGATCAGTGAGTGCAGACTAATGCTCAACCTTTTAATTATTATTATTTACTACACTGTGATATAGTACAACTCTACCATATACATGATATCTATTAGATTGTTTGTCTTTGAGACTATTATGAATATGTCAGATGGCATTTCGGTATGTGGTGGGAATTACATGTTATGCTGTATAAGATTATAGAGTTTTATATTGTACTTTACCACGTCAGATATATTTGGGCACGAGACATGAAAGGCACAATGACATTTTTGTATATACACATACCAGTATGTCTGTGTGTAGATTGTTTTTTTATTTATCTGCAAATTGTAAACACCTATTTATAAT